>NC_067138.1:86748632-86848632 GCF_903995435.1 Acomys russatus
AACCCTTCATATCACCCTATGCACCCACTTCATGCTCTTCCTCATTAAGGGTTATTTTACTAGTCTTGGCTAAAATGTGTTACAGTTTTCTAGTCTTCTAAAAAAAATCATTATTGACCTGTTTACTAAATTCCTCTGGAAACTTCCAATGTTTTCAAATGCCTAAATGATTTCTCAAATTGTGACTATCCTTCTTAGTCATCAAATAAAGCATAATACAATAAAAACTTTGGAGATTTTCTATTTTGAATTCCCAAGTTTTTCGCTTGTGTTGCTAACCAGAGTACATTAAGAAAACCCAGATTTATTGCATTACATGAGAAAAATGGACAAACCAACTACAAAAAATAATGTAGTCTCCATCTCTTAGCCAACATGAAAAATGATCCCAAATACATGATAAATGGTCTTTCCTTCCATTGCTGCAGTGTACTGCCTACAGCTTCAGTGAACCACTATCATGTTAGTTTTTGGGCCATGATGTGAACTGATTCCATAGTTGCCTAAGCTAAGGATATGGTATAAAATGAGGTCAAGAATAGAATCTAGCTGTCAAATAACAAAGTTGAAAGAGCTACATCCACCAAACTAAGGGTTGTGCCTAGGTTTCCCAAGGTTTTATTGAGAAACATTTACAGGATCCATGTGAGACAGGCAAAACATAGGGATAGCAACATGAAATAAAGTGCAAACTCAGAGCTCACACAGTCCCAGTAATAATTACTACTATTTGTATAACTAACACTACAGTTTCTTAATTCTCAGAGAGGTAGATAAGATATTAAGAGCTCTTTTTCCTTAGAAATACGACAAAATTAGTCTTTACCTAAGTGATATGCCATTGACACTTAACAAAGCTAAAACATAAGACCAGAAAAGGTAAAATTATTTCCAAGTAAGTTAGCCTAAAATAAGTAATAATAGATAATAGTGGTTATCTAAAATACCCAGCGTAAAATAGTAAAAATTCCAGAAATCAACATTTAACATTTAAAATATACAGAAAAAAACTAAACAAACAACAAAAACAAAATACCTGCACCCCAGACAAAAGTCTGTAAACAAAATTAACTTGAAACTGACACAAATAACAGCACTGGGAGAAGAAGTATATTAAAACAATTAGGCTACCTCATCCTGTATGTATGTCATATGTTACAAACACTTGAGTTAACTAATTAAGGTTGTGAAATGTAATGCAAACCCACATTGAATGCTCAGAGTTAAAACTGACAAAGCATGGCTTAGTCACTAAGCCTTAGTGTATTGAAGAGATTAGGAGCAGAAAACAGCCAAAATTAAAAACGAAAGGCAAGTCCTTTACAAAGTATCATGGGCTGTGAGAGACAAGATCTGTATAATCCAGTTTAATGCGGCAAAAACAAAACCTGGGAGAAATGAAGTGGATTCAGAAGGTTCCTGAAACAATGCGGAAAGCAGTTCTCTAAATCTGGAGGAAAAGATGAACCCTGATAGAAACCCATATCACAGAAGCATGGAAATCACTAGGAATTCATTGGTTAATGCTCCAAAGCTGGCCAGGGGTTACTGTCCAGGTTTTGGATCCAGGCAGCCTCTCCCACACATATCATGTTTTATCTAATGTAAATATATGTCACATAGAATTATTCTTGATTATCAGTCATACTTCACTTCTTCTCCACTTCTTGATTTGAAAATGTAGAGTTCAAACAGGAGAAAGGTGTTGGGCGTATGAAAATCCATAGTAGGGTAAAATAAAAAGGCTTCAAGCTCTACCTTAAGAAAGGGTTTATGCAAAAAAGTTATTCAAGCCATATGTATATTTTATGTTAATAGGTGGCATTATTTAATCACAACAGATATTAGGAACATAGACTAAGGCCAAGTTGGTCTTAATTCATGTTAGCCCTTTTTCTTACTGTCTAATGGTACTGTAACTCATCCTCTCCTTGAACCAATTTCTTCATTGTTAAAGGACAAAGGTATCTACATTATCACAATGATATGATAATTATTTTATATTTACAAAACAATAGGGGTAATATGTCACTGATGGCGGACTCTATGTAGTCTTGTCAAGTGAGAAGTAACACCTCTGAAATCCTACTTTATGTCCCCAACTTCATTCCCACACTTTGTCAGTTAATGTAATTTTACCCCATATTCTTTTCATATTTAGAAATGTTTTTAGAAATATTTTACTATTAAAATTGTTTTAACCATAGAAAATGAAGAAAACATACTCTTATACAGTATTATTTCCATTTTATATATAGTGCAGTTTCCTTTTCATTTCACTATTTCTTAGTATTTTATAAGTATTGAATAGATTTGCAACAAAATCCTCATAGTCATGATTTTCATTTCCTCCTGTTTATGTACATGCAGTACTAAGTGGTCATTCTTGGTGACAGAGAATGAGAGATATGGGTAGAAAAAGAATATGCTGTTATTTTTCAATCTTAATTTTCCTGCTCACTATAATATATTCCACTAATATCTGCAGAAATACCACACAAGTCTATTAATTTATAATATTGAGATCTCCTCTTATACATTTCCCCTTTTCTTCTCCTGAATCACATTTTAAATACATTCCTCTCACTCATTCATAAATCTTCAAAGGCTTCTCTATTGTCCAATAAAGTCTAACATCTTAGATTGAAATTTATAACCTTTAATAATGTCATCTTCAGCAACCATCCTGTATTTCGTTAGGGTATCCATCTCTCTACATGTGACTCTTCTTGAAGTTGTCTTTCTTCAAATCCAAATTACAACGTAGATCCTCCCAGAAACTTTCCAGAGTCACTAACATTCACCTCTACCGCACTGCTTGACAGGTTGCATTGTTTAATTCTTCTATGCAGAGAACATATTCATCCAATTAAGAGCTGTGCAGGTGCAAGAACATTTTGTCCAACAAGCCAAAATTAGCCATAGATTAATAACTCCCATGGATCTCTAATTGATGTCTAAAATGTCCTCTGCAGAGGAATTTTAATTCAGAAGTTGGCTACTCTGGCAAGGAACACATCCAAAGACCTTCTATGTCCCTGTGATCCAGTTGGAGTATAGACACCTTTAATTTTAGGAGACAGAAGCAAGCCTGGTATAGAACAAGTTTCAGGTAAATAAAAACTTTGGTGCAGTTGTGGTGGTACTATACTTTAATCCCAGCACTGAGGAGACCGAGGCATGCAGATCTCTGAGTGATGTTCAGGCAGCTCATTTGATTCAGTGAGTAGAGAGGTAGCGCAATGGAGCCGAATGTGTGATAGCTCAGTTCATGGAACTCAGGGGCAGTTTCTGTTTTGTTTTGTTTTGTTTTTGGATTGTTTTTATTTTATTTTTTACATTTTATTTAAATTTTTTATTAATTTATTCTTACATCTCAATGGTTATCCCATCCCTTGTATCCTCCCATTCTTCCCTCCCTCCCATTTTCCCCTTACGCCCCTCCCCTATGACTGTGACTGAGGGGGACCTCCTCCCCCTGTATGCGCTCACAGTTGAGTGGAGAGTGGGGTATGACTTCCACACAAACTCTGGTGCCTCATATTTGACCATGTCCCCTGGATGGGGAGACCTGGTGGCACTTAGAGGAAGGATAGCAGGTTACCAAGAAGAGACTTGATACCCTATTTTATTTATTTTTAATAATTTATTCCCATTATATCTGGATTGTTATCACCTCACTTATATCTTCTTGTCCCCTTCTCCCTCTTTTGCCCTATTTCCCTAGACCTGTGACAGAAAGAGACCTCCTCCCCCACCATATAATCACAGCCTATTAGGACTCATCTGAATAGCCTGCTTCCCCTTCCTCTGAGTGCCACTAGGCCTCCCCATCAAGGGGAAGTGGCCAAATTGGGGGCAGTCCCCACTCTCTCCACAACCATGGGGAATGAGCTGTCTACTAGCTCGATTTGAACAGGGGTCTAGGCTTAGTGCATGCAATGACCTTGGTTGGTACAGCAGTTTGTGCAGGCCACTCCTGGGTCCAGATAGGCCAGACTTGATGGATTTCTTGTTCCTGGTCAGGTTCCTTCTGTCTCCCCATTCTTTCAAACCATTCTCACCTGGAGTCCAGTAGTTACTCCCAGTATCTGTTGTGATCCTCTGCTGAGGGGAGACTCTCGGAAGACACCCATGTTGGGCTAATAGCCACTTATAAGTAAGTATATACCTTGTCTGTCTTTCTGGGTCTGGATTATCTCACTAAGGATGATCATTTCTAGCTCCATCCATTTGCCTGCAAATTTCAAGATTTCCTTGTTTTTAATAGCTGAGTAGTATTACATTGGGTAAATACCACAATTTCTTTGTCCATTCTTCAGTTCAGGGACATCTAGATTGTTTACAGATTCTGGCTATTATGAATAAGGCTGCTATGAACACAATTTAGCAAATGTCATCTTTGTTGTGTGTTAGAGCGTCGTCTGGGTATATGCCAAGGTGTAAAATAGCTGGGTCTTGAGGTAGCACTATTCCTGTGTTTCTGAGAAAGCTGCAGATTAATTTCCTATGTGTTTGTACACATTTGCACTCCCACCAGCAATGAAGGAGTGTTCCCTTTTCAGCATGTGCTGTCACTTGAGTTTTTTTTTTTTTATCTTAATCATTCTAATAGATGTTAAATTGAATCTCTTATATTTATGGTTGTGAGCCTAGCCTTTGGTTTTGCAGTTCTCTGATGACTAAGAACGTTGACCGTTTAAGTGTTTCTCAGCAATTCAATATTCCTGTGTTGAGGATTCTCTGTTTACTTCTGAGCCCCATTTCTCAATTGGGTTATTTGGTTTGGTGGTGTTTAATTTCTCGAATGCTTTATATATTTTGGATATTAGGCATTTGTAAGATGTAGGGTTGGTGAAGATCTTTTCCCAGTCTGTAGGCTGTCGCTTTGTTCTTTTGAGAGTGTCTCCTGCCTTACAGAAGCTTCTCAGCCTCATGAGGTCCCATTTACTAATTGTTGACATTAAGGCCTGGGCTGTTGGTGTTCTGTTCAGGAAGTTGTCTCCTGTGCCAATGCAGTCCAGGCTCTTCCCAACTTTTTCTTCTAACAGATATTATGTATATGGTTTTATGTTGAGGTCTTCAATCCACTTGGGCTTGAGTTTTGTGCATGGTGATAAATATGCACGTACTTCTATTTTCTACAAGTAGACATCCAGTTAGACCAACACCATTTGTTGAACATGTTATCTTCTTTCCATTATATGAATTTGGCTTCTTTATCAAAAATCAAGTATCCATAGGTGTGATGATTTACTTTTGGGTTTTTGGTTCAGTTCCATTGATCAGACAGCCTGTTACTATGCCAATACCATGTTGTTTTAATTACTTTTGCTCTATTACACAGCTTGAGATCAAGGATGGAGTTTCCTCTGGAGGATCTTTTATTGTACAGGATAGTTTTAGCTATTCAGGGTTTTTTCATTTTTCCATACAAGGCTGAGAATTTATCTTTCAAGGTCTTTAAAGTATTGCATATTTTGATAGGGGGTGCACTGAATCTATTGATTGCTTTTGGTAAGCGTTTTTACTATGTTGATTCTTCTGATCCATGAATATGGGAGATCTTTCCATCTTCTGATATCTTGTTCAATTTCTCTCTTCTGAGATTGAAGATTTTTTTCATACAAGCCTTACTCTTGCTTTGTTAGAGTTACCTCACAATCTTTATATTATTTGGGATATTGTGATGGGTTTACTTTCCCTAATTTCTTTCTAAGCCCATTTGTCATTTGTATTCAGGAGGGCTACTGACTTATTTGAGTTGATTTGTATCCATTCACTTGGCTGAAGGTGTTGATTGGCTGCAGGAATTTTGAGATCACTTACATACACTATCATACCATCTGTGAAGTGATAATTTGACTACTACTTTTCCGATATTGATGTCCTTGATCTCCTGTTATTGTCTTATTACTTTAGCCAGAACTTCAAGTACTATATTGATGAGATATGGCGAGAATGGGCAGCCTTGTGTACTACCTGATTTTAGTGGAATTTCCTTCAGTTTCTCTCCATTTAATTTGATGTTGGCTATTGGCTTGCTGTTTATAGTCTTTATTATGTATAAGTACCTGCCTTGTATCCCTGATATCTCCAAGATTTTGAACATGAATGGGTGTTGGATCTTATCAAATGTTTTGTTTTGTTTTTTGTTTTTGTTTTTTTTGGCATCTAAGGAGATGATGATGTGTTTTTTTCTTTCAGTTTGTTTATGTGGTGGATTACAAGGAGACTTTTACTATGACAGGAAGAAGAGAGAACATGCTAGCCATGGGTAAAAATAGAATGATACAGAAAATAAGAGGGAGCCAGAAGATTAAAACAGATTGCTAGAGTTAGTTTGAGACCAAACAGAGAAATTCAGGAAGAAGCAAAGAGAGAAATCAAATGGAATCAGTCAGCTTGAAAGGAGTTTCAGCCAAAACAGGTGAGTTGAACCAGCCAGACAGAGTTCAGAAAGAACTAGAAAGGGTAAGTTTATTCAGCACTAAATCTCACAGGCTGAAAACATTATAGGCCCAGATTAGATTGTACAGAGGCTAGAAGCTTTCAAGACTAGGCCTAGGTTAGCAGAAGGAAGCAGTAAACCTTGGAGTTGACAATTAAATCAAATTAATAAAAGCTCCTGTTTTATTTATTTATATATATATATATATATATATATATATATATTTTTTTTTTTTTTTTTTTTTTTTTACTTATTTTTGAGATTGTAATGTAATTACCACATTTCTCCCTTATATTCTGTTGGACCGAATGTCTGAGTCTGTTAGCCCTCTGAGGGCTTGAGGATAAAACCGAGCCTGACCCAGTTTTCAGCAACAGTCTCTGCTAGGGACTTCCCCATAGGAATGACTCAGCTTGGACCATTCAGGTACATCGTAGCCCTTCTTACCAACAGCCACGTAACACAAAATGATTGGTCCCACACCTTATGCCCTGCCCACGCCCCATACTCTATATAAGAGAAACCCGCCATAATAAAGTTGAGACCTTGCTTCGACTAGACTCCTCACTCAGCGCATTTTTCCTCTGGGCGTTAAAGGAGGAAGCTGGGTCGCCAACATTTACCATCCCACTCAGGCCCCAGGGAGAGGAAATGGAGGGTCCGAGTCCCTTCCTATTCCAGCCCTACCTGCAAGTGTAAGAGACCTAGTAATCTTCCTCTCTCTCAACTCTCACATACACCGTCCTAAAATTTTATTGCCTTTTTTTCATTACTTGTTTTTGCATGAACATATGTATTTGTATATGCATATACTCCTAAATATAACCTATGGAGTTCATATGTTACTTATATGTATGACTTCAGGGATGAATATTTGGCACATGACAGGGTGTGATCTTTCTTCACCAGTAGTTTTGATTTAAGGTGTAGTTAATGTTTTTCACTTGAGATGTCTACGAATTTCAAACTACTAGATTATGGTGTCCACTGAAGCAAGCCGACTTTCAATAAAGACAAGCTCTGCTTACTCAGTTCTCTTCAGTAAGTTCAGAATTGTCTCATGACACTGATGCAAGTGCATCAAAATAAATTTCATTTGAAGAGATAAAAACCAACGAGAGTTTCTCATTGCTCTTTTTTAAAAAATAATATCAATTGGTATCATTTCTTTAAGGTCTACTTCCACTTTCCCTCCACCAACTCTTAATGGATGCTCACTATGTTTCACAAATTGTCTCTAGAGTCAAATACACAGACACCAACTATCTAGGGGGACATATTTCCATGTTATTATGTCTTCATGAAATACCCTACCATCCCTGCTCTGCCAATTATACCATTCTCCAAGAAAAATTATTGCAACATAATGCTTCCTCAGCGTTCATATGCTTTATGTCTAATCCAACCTTTTGAGATGTTCTATACATAAGTATTTATTTTGAATATTGTTTTTGTACAAACATGCCTTTTCTCTAGAGTGGAATTACAAGCCTCTTAGAGAAGTAGGAAAGCTTTGGCATCCTTCATTTGTTCTCAGGTTTGACTCTTTATCATGCTAATATTTCAAGTCCAGGGAATAATGATGACCATGAAGTTGTCATGAAGTGATTGCCATTATAATCTGAACTATTATAAGGAGATGTATGGGGATAGATTTTTAAAATTGATTTCACCCATTAACTCAATAAATAATTATGTATATGACCTTTTTCAATTAAAATTATTTTAAAAGTGCTAAACATTCAGTTTTCATGCTTTATGAAAATTATAATATAGAGATCAGGAATTATGTCTCCCTTTTTGTTTTTCTATTGTTGGTTATATATTCATCACAATATTTTCTAATTTCACTTAAAAATTTTGTCTTCTTACTGAATCAATTTTAAAAATTTTCTCTGGAATCCTTACTAATCATTTGTGCCCCATGAAGTTTGTCAAACTGATAGTCTCTGTCTCTGTCTCTCTGTCTCTCTGTCTGTCTGTCTCTCTGTCTCTGTCTCTGTCTCTCTCTCTCTGTCTCTCTCCATTTCTGTTCGTTTCCTTCCGTCTTTTCCTTACTTCTGTCTTTCTCTTCTCTCTCTAAAATTTTATGATCTAGTTCTCAATGGTTAGACTGGTATAACATAACAGGTTGGCCAACATTTTTGCTTTTATCTAAATAGAAATATGTTACTTCAACAAATCAATAAGTATTAAGAAAAGATATTTGACGCAACATATTGCCTACCTGATTTTGCTCACTGTTAGCTATTATTAAGCAATCCCATGGCCCTACTGCCAGGAAGTCACAATAGTGATATTCCAATTAGTGCATACAATCTAAGATCATAGAAGAGTCAAGTCTAGAATTCCTGGACTCAAAAAGTCCTCCTGCCACTGCATCTAAGTAGCTGAGACTATAAATTGCAGCCACTGCACTTCAAGGAAATAATATATCTCCAAACACCAGTCAAACTATTAACCAGTCATTATAGAATTATTTATAATATTTTTGTTATATTAAATTTATAAGTGTTTACAATATTAATAGTGATAATAATAATAAACATTATTATACTTATCATCACTAAAGTTGTCATATCATGCAACATGTTAATTGAGAATGCCTAGATGAAGACAGCTCTGTGTGTGTGTGTGTGTGTGTGTGTGTGTGTGTGTGTGTGTGTGTTTGTAATTAAAGAATATATTGCAGCCAGGCATGGGGAGAAACACCTGTAATCCCAGAACTTGGGGATGCAGAGGCAGGCGGATGTCTATATGTTTGAGGCCAGTTTGGTCTACAGAGTAAGTCCAGGACAGCCAAAGCTACACAGTAAAATTTTATCTAAAAACAAAAAACAAACAAACAAAAACAAAACAAAACAAAACAAAAAAGCAAACAAACAAACAAATAACAAAGAATAGGTTTTATTTATATATTTTTCTTTTCTTTTTAAATTTTTTTTCGATTTCCTTATAACTTTTTTTCAACCTTTTATTGATTCTTTGTGAATTTCACATCATGCACTCATTTCCCTGCCCTCCGTATCCACCCTCCCCGCTTGCAAGAGAAAAAGCAACAGCAGCAGCAGCAACAACAACAGCAGCAAAACCCTCACCATGGAAGCTGGGAATCCACACAGTATGGCCTTTTGCCCAAACAGCATTATTTGCAGTGTTTATTGTACTGACTCATTGGTCTGGTTGGAGGCCTGTGGTTTCTGATATACTGCTTTGTGTCCTAATATGTGGCTAGTTTTATTTTTTATTTTTTCCTTTTTGTATTCTTTTTTTTTTATTAATTTATTCTTGTTACATCTCAATGTTTATCCCATCCCTTGTATCCTCCCATTCCCCCCCCATTTTCCCATTATTCCCCTCCCCTATGACTGTTCCTGAGGGGGATTACGTCCCCCTATATATTCTCATAGGGTATCAAGTCTCTTCTTGGCTACTTGCTGTCCTTCCTCTGAGTGCCACCAGGTCTCCCCCTGCAGGGGACATGGTCAAATGTGAGGCACCAGAGTACATGAGAAAGTCGTATCACACTTTCCACTCAACTGTGGAGAATATTCTGCCCATTGGCTAGATCTGGGAAGGGGTTTAAAGTTTACCTTCTGTATTGTCCTTGGCTGGTGCCTTAGTTTGAATCCACACACATATGGTCACTTGATTTTTGACAAAGAAGCCAAATTCATTCAATGGAAAAAGGATAGCATCTTCAACAAATGGTGCTGGTCTAACTGGAGGTCTATGTGTAAAAAAATGAAACTGGACCCATATTTGTCACCTTGCACAAAACTCAAATCCAAGTGGATTAAAGACCTCAACATAAAACCAGAGACACTAAGCCACTTAGAAGAAAAAGTGGGAAAGAGCCTGGAACATATTGGCACAGGAGACAACTTCCTGAACAGAACACCAACGGCCCAGGCCTTAATGTCAACCATTAATAAATGGGACCTCATGAGGCTGAGAAGCTTCTGTAAGGCAGGAGACACTGTCAAGAGAACAAAGCGACAGCCTACAGACTGGGAAAAAATCTTTTTAAATTTTATTCCCAATAGCTAGAACATGGAAACAGCCTAAGTGTCCTTCAGTAGAAGAATGGATAAAGAAACTATGGTACATTTACACTATGGAATACTGCTCAGCTATTAGGAACAAGGAATTGCAGAAATTTGTGGACAAATAGATTGAACTAGAAATGATCATAATGAGTGAGTTAACACAGAAGCAGAAAGAGTCAAATGGTATATACTCACTTATATCTGGACACTAGCCCAAAGGGGCATGTCCCATGAAAGTGTTCACCTACCAGGAAAGTAGGACAGAGAGCAGGACATCCTACTGGGACTCTAGGTGAGAGAAGCATGTGAGAATGGGGAAATAGAAGGATCCAGAGGGTCCTAGAAACCTACAAGAAGATTATTATGACGGGCGGATCTGGGCCCAGGGGTCATGCTCAAACTATGGCACCTGCCAAGGACAATACGTGCAGTAAACTTTGAACCCCTACCCAGATCTAGCCAATGGACAGGACATTCTTCACAATTCAGTGGAGAGTGGGGACTGACTTTCACATAAGCTCTGGTGCCCCACATTTGACCAGGCCTCCCCTGGATGGGGAAGAAGGCACTCAGAGGAAGGATAGCAGGCTACCAAGAAGAAACTTGATACCCTATGAGCATGTACAGGGGGAGGAGGTCCTCTTCAGTCACAGTCACATAGGGCAGAGGAGTAGGGACAAAATGGGAGTGAGGGAAAAATGGAAAGATACAAGGGATGGGATAACAATTGAGATGTAATATGAATAAATTAATAACATATATATATATTCTTCTCTCATGCAATATATTCTAATTACAGTCTCCCTCTTTTCACACCTCTCAGTCCCTGCACACCCTGGCACATATCTTCTCCCCAGACCCACTGCTATTCTGCTTCCCTTCAGAAAAGAGCAGGCCTTTCACATATATCAATTAATCAAAGCTTAATGAGATGCAATAAGACTAGGCACCCTCATATCAAGGCTGGTCTCATTTATATCATAACTACAGATCAACAGAGTGTTTGACAGATGTTCAGACAGACAGATGAGGTGTAGTGAGAAAATGGCTCAAACATGACAGAAGTTAAGAAATTTCAGAATAAATAAAATTTCAGGAGAAGCACGGAGCTTAGTAGCTTGGCTAAAAGGAAACACAGTAATAAGTATTGGTGAGGTGCTGGTGCAGTTTCTCGGGTTTAAACTTTTGAGTCAGGGATTGTGATGTTCAAGAATTAGAACTGGGTGGCAAGCCCAGAATTTAAAAAATGAGAGTGTAATAACTAGTTTTATGGCAACTTGACACAAGCTAGTTTCATCAGAGAGGAGGAAGCCTCAATAGGGAAAATACCTCCATAAAACAGGTATATGGCCAGCCTGTAGGGCGTTTTCTTAATAAGTGATTGAAATGAGAAGGCTCCACCAATACTATCCTTGAGACTATGCCTGGGATTGTTATACTGGGTTCCTTAAGGAAACAGGATGAGCAAGGCATAAAAGGCAAGCCAGTAAGCAGCATTCCTCCACGGCCTCTGTGTCAGCTCCTGCTTCCTGGTTCCTGTACTGTTTGAGTTCCCATGACTTCCTTCAGTGACTAGATGTGATGTGAAATTATCGGACAAATAATCTCCTTCCTCCTCAAGTTGTTTTCAGTCATAGTGTTTCAACACAGCTATTGTAACCCTAACACAAAGAAAGAGAGGACAAATGTGGCTTTTCCTGCTTTTATCTGCCAGGACCCTTAGGCATTTAGATGACTTTTTCTCATATTGAGTAAGGTGGAGCTTCCTAAATAAGATGATTTATAAAAGCAGAAACATTATCACATACATACCCAGAAATATTGCTTTATTCGTTCTCTGGGAAAACTTTGATCAAACTTGTCACTCAAAATCAACCAAAAGGACAGCTGTTATTAGTACAATGGTGTTTCCACTAAGAATATGCATGACATTACTTTATTTAAATAGGAAGACAATTCACAGAACATAATTATGATAAGTAAATGATGACAATATAAGACATCTGAAGACTTCTTTTTTATGAAAACTTTTATTTATTTATTTAACTTTTTTATTAATTTATTCATACTGTATCTCAATTGTTATCCCATCACTTGTATCCTTCCGCCCCTCCCTCCCACTTTCACGCTATTCCCTTCCCCTATGTCTGTGACTAAGGAGGCCCTTCTCCCCCTTTTTATCATCCTAGGGTATCAAGTCTCCTCTTGGTAGCCTGCTATCCTTCCTCTGAGTGACACCAAGCCTCCCCATCAAGGGGATGTGATAAATATGGGGCACCAGAATTCGTGTGAAAGTCAGTTGCCATTCTCCACACAACTCTGGAGAATGTCCTGTCCATTGGCTACATCTGGGTAGGGATTTGTGACTTCTTTGTTTTTTTAAAGAATATTCAATTTCACTTGCCGTAGCTTCCTATTGAAGTATAACATAAAAATCACCAGGACTTTCAGGTTTTACTATCTTTAAACATTTTATTGATTATTTGTGAATTTTACATCATTCACTCCAGTCTCACTTATCTCCATGTTCACTAATATCTATTCTTCATCTTTGCAGCCTGTCCTCCATCCGAAACAAGATAAAATTTTAAAAACCTTGTTTTGAAATCAGGCAACAAAGTCCATGTCAAAGACAGCCCCCTTTCACATTTTGAGGTGCCCATGTGAAGACCAAGCTATATATTTGTAGAGCGCTCAGGTGGATGGATGGTAATTATTTGGTGCATTAGTTTCTAAAAGCACCCCTGGGCTCTGGTTAGTTGGCTTTGTTGGACTTCTTCTGGAGCTCCTGTTTTTTGATCACTTTTCCTGTTACGGATGCCTTGCCAGGCCACATGAGAAAAAGATGTGCTCAGTCCTTATGTGACTTGATGTGCTGGTATGGGTTGGGAGGGTTGCCTTATCTGAGAAGTAGGGGAAGGGGGACAGGGGGAAGAGGGAATGAGGGTGGCACTGGGGACAAAGGAATGAGGGGAGGGGCTATGATCAGGATGTAGAATAAATGAATGCATAAAATTTTAAACTGTGAAAAAAAATCTTGTTTTGGAAGCTGTAGTACTATCATTGCACATGCTGTGGGAGCCTGTGCCTTGTGGTGTCTCTCCCTGGAAGCTCAAGCCCCATCAAGCACCAAACTGAACCCCATGTTCCACATCTGGAAGGTCAATGCTATGTCAATTTCCTGGCAGAAAAGGGTGAAGCAATGGGTCAAAGGAGATCAGAGCTCTAAAAACCAGGCCAGATGCAGTAAGGGCTTGGCCTGACTTAGGCAAGTAGGTGGCTGCTTCAAAAGCAGCTGGTAACAGAACCTTGGAGCTGGAAAGCAAGAAGCAGTGGGAGGAGCCCAGTTTAGTCCCAGCAGGCAGAATGGCTGTTTCAAGAACAGCTGGATGCTCATCTTCACCTTTGGTGATGGGTACTACTCTGGGAAGAGCAGCAGCATTCAAGAAAGATGGAGGTAATGATACTGCTGACATGCCAGTGGAAGCTCAGGAATTCCAAAGGCAATGAGACACTACAGTGTTATAGGCCTTCAGTTAAGCCACCATACTAGTGGCAGAAGGTATGAGCAAACGCCAGTGCCACATCGGTTCACAGTGGTCAGAGGATGCTCTTTGGCGCTCAGCGGCTCAAGGTGATCAGTTATCCTGCTTTCATATATTGTGGGGTTTTCATGAGTCCCTCCTGAGGTTAAATTAAGACAGGGAGGATTCTATATAGCTTAACACAGCTGGCCTTTTGCTGGGGCAGTCTCTTAGCTAGATATCTAAGGTTATTCTGACTTCTCCACCATCCTATCTCTCCATGTGGTTTTCACGCCTGCCTCCAGCTTCATCTGTATCCCATCTCTCCCCCTTAGCATCTCTGTATTTCTGCCTTCAAAGAAGTCCCGTCCCAGTACTTTTACTTCCTGTCCAAGCTCCCTACCTTGGCTATTTATTATCAAAAAAGCCATATTGCAGTGTGAACCAATCAACATCAAGACAACACCAGATTGTCTTTTAGCATCGGGAGCTGCTTGACATTTACCACAGTAGCTTGCTTTTTAACATGACAATCTCAGAGAATCATCTTTTGGGAGAGATGAGGTAGGACAAGCATTTATATAAGAAAACTGATGATTGGACCATAGGAATTACATATGAAAATCCTGCCAGCACTTAGCTCTCTGACACAGCAATTAACATTTGGAAATACAGGGACACGCCTTCATTAATGAGAGGGAAGTTCATTCCAACATTCACTTCCTAAGGTCATCATCACCAGGGATAGCTCTACTGTGTTGCCACTCTCCCAGGTGCTGCAGGTGATTTGGGGCTAAACCAGTTCTCCCACTATCATGACCTCGGGACACCTCACCCACTTGCCATAGGCTGCAGGTGGGGGGCGTGGGGAGAGGGCATCTCTGCCACACCTACACCATCCCAAAGCAGATGAGGAGTGAGACCAACTCTCCTGGCTCACCAGTACCCCAGCCATGAGGCTCAGCTCAGGTAGGCAGCAAGGGCAGCTCAGCACAGAGCCTCTGGAAGAAATCCAGACCAGGGACAGCGGCATGGGCATCGCCTTTGGTAATAGCACATACCTTGGGCATTAATACAGATCCAGACTGCCAGAGGACTGTGGACACAGACATGATTCCAGGCAGAAACTTGGGCCTGGATGTTCCCATGGCAACAGGTGGGAGCACAGACTACTCAGGTCAACACAAGTCCCATGGCAGCATGACCCTGAGATATCTACATGGTCTCCAGTAGCAGCTGAGATTACTGATATATTCTGGGCCTTTTGTGATAACTAGAGCTGTAGACATAGACACAAACCCCAGCTACTGCTGGACTGTGGACCCAGGCATTGCCCTTGATGGCAACCTTACCATGGCCTCCTCTTATCTGCCTGTTCCTCCCCACCATCGAGTGTCCAGTTCCACCTTTCTCCACAGTGTACAGATCCCTCAGCTTGGCTTCTCTTTCATCTCTACATCTTTCTTGTCTCTCCATCACACATTTTTTATCATTGTGGAACCGACGGCAGGTGCCTGGCTATCTTCTTTTTGGTCTTCCTGTGCCCTGGGTGGGTGCTTGAGTGTCATTTTTCCAGTGGCCCTGGTTAGAATGCTCACTATATTTTTAATGTAATTGATATCTCTGTGTTGACATCACTCCCTACTCCCTAATTAAGCCTCCTCCATTTTTTTTCCAAATTCACCTTTTCTGTATCCTTTATCCCGAAATTCCCATTCCTATTGCCTGCTCCCATGAGCACCTTTTACTTTTCTTGTTTCTTCAGTTAATTCAGATTATATACTTACTGCTGAAGAATTGGAGTTACGCTCTACAGATGAGAGGGGGCATATGATGTTTGCCTTTCTGAGACTGGGTTGTCTGACTCAACATATTTCCTTTTTCTATCCATTTACTTACAGACTTAATTTTTTCATAACTGATTAGTACCACATAGTATATATTCACTACATTTTCATTATATATGCATCAGTTGAAGGATATTTAGGTTGTTTATAGTTCATAACTCTTTGAATGGAGTCACAGCAAACATGGCTAAGCAAGTATATGTTGAATATGATGTTGAAATTATTTAGCATATTACAAGTGATATAAAAGTGTCATATGCTAGATTTGATTTTAGCTTTATGATAATTTCAGAGTAGCTGGACCAGTTTACAATCTGACTAATAGTACACAAGGTTACCTTTTCTCCATGCCTTCTCTGGCAGTTGTTTGTAAGTTATGTTGCTCTTTGCCACTCCCAGTGGAGTAAGATGAAATCTTGACGTTGTTTTAAAAAATTCTATTTATTCCTTGGTGAACTTCCTGTGTATATAAGCATATATGTAGCAAAATTTGTGAATGAGGTATTTATTGGATTTGACCTCTGTTTCATTTTTTTTCTTGTTTTTTGTTTTGGTTTTTTTTTTTTTTTTTGTTTTAGTTCTTTAAATGTTCTGGATATTAATCATCTGTCAGGTGTATAACTAGAAGGTATTACCTCCCATTCTGTGGACTTCCTTTTCATTTGTCTGATGATTTCTTTTTGCTGAATGGAATATTTTTAGTTTAATGAAATTACACTTACCAGTTTTGGGCCTTAAACTGTGAGTAAATAAAGTCCTATTCAGAAAGTACTCTTACACCCATTAGGGTACTGCCTATGTTATCTTCTGGCAGTTTTAGTATTTCAGTTTTCACACTTAGGTATTTGATCTATGTAGAGTTATTTTTGTGCAAGATGGTAGATTCCAGGATAATTTTTATTCTTCTGCTTAAGTATATCCAGTTGTCCCAGCACCATTTGTTGCAATGCTAAATATTCTGCAGTGTGTAGTTTTATCCTATTTATCAAATATTAGGTGAGTTTAGTAATATATATTCACTTTTGGGTCTTATATTTTGTTTCATTGATTTACACACCTGTTTTGGGCCAGCACCGTATTGTTTCTAATACTAATATTCTATAACTTTGTGGTCTAGAATGGTAAACCCCTCAGAACTTTTTTTTTAATTCAGGATTGTTTTGGCTACCTGGTGTCTTATAAGTTCTATATAAATTTTAGGATAGTTTTCTTTTTCCCTCTATTACAATGAATAATAAATGAGGATTTTGCATCTATATATGGAATCCACTCATGGCTATGAGGTTTATTAACCCAATTTTCTAGTGCCTAAGTCCAGAGACTTAAAGATTTTATAGTAGAGGTCTTTAACCACTTTGGCTAGACTAGTCCTCAAGATTTATTTTCCTTGAGTCGATTTTTAATAGTAATGTGTCCACGATCTCTTTGTGTATACATTCTTTTGCATAGGAAAGTAATTGATTTTTTTAGGCTGATTTGTATCCTCCTATTTTGCTGAAATTGTTGGTCATTTTTAGAAGTTTTCTTGTATTATATTTGAGGTTTCTCATGAATAATCTCATATCATATGCAAATAAGGATAATGTAACTTCTTTTCCTGTTTGTATCCCTTCAATTTTCTCCCCTTGCCTTCTATGTAGAAAAGTAGTGGGCATAGTGGAAATCCGTGTAGTTTCAGTGCTTAGAGTGGAATTGTTTCAGACTTTCTTTATTTATGACAATGTTGTCTGTGAGCTTCTCATGCATAATTTTTACTATGGTCAGGTATGTTTCTGTTGGACTTTCCATAAACTTTTACCACAAAAGCATGCTGCATTTAGTCAGAAGCACTTTTTGCCTTTACAGAGATGATAGTGTAACTATTATCTTTAAGTCTATGTATATGATATTTTATATTTATTGACCTGCATCTGTTGAACTATCCCTATATATCACTAAAAAATAAACATGGTCATAATGGATAATCTTTTTGATTTGGGTCTATTGTCAGTTTTCATGTATTTTGTTGAAGATTTTTTATCTGTATTTATCAGGAATATTGGCCTATAGTTTTTGTTTTTGTTGTGTCTCTACTTGGCTTTGATATGAAAATAATACTTGCTTTATGAGCATATGGAAATATTTCTTTGGTTTCCATGTTTAATTTTTTAATGTGTATGTGTAATTTGTCTTTACGTACCTATGAGTTTTGTGTTTACAGATTTCAGAAGAGATCATCAGATCTCCTGGAACTGGAATTACAAAGGGTGTGCTGGGAATCACACTTAAGTCCCCTGCACGAGTATTCAGTTGTCTTAGCCACCAAGACACCATTCCAGACCCTAAAATAAACATTCTTAAAATATTGGATGCCTTATAAAGTACTAAGTCAACTCAGGATTTTAACAACATACTGTTAATGTTTGAGTAGAATTTTTATTACAAATGTTGATTACTGTCTATACAAATAACAAATATTCCTGTAGTAATGTGCAATCCCCTGACTCCTACGCCATACTCATGAAGAAGAATTATATTCTAATAATTACTGGTAGGTTACTCTGACCAGTAAGCTGAAACACTCTTGAGAAATGGTTCTTGTCTTGAGAAATACTACTTAATTAATATCATGTTCAAATTAAACAAGAAAATGTCTATTTAATCTTACATTGTCTCAGATGTGCAAAGCACAGTTCTCTACGGCAATCATGTGAAACAGCGTCGAAGATCAAGTCTAACTTTTGAGCTTCCTGTACTACTGGGCAGAACTAATTGCAAGAGATCCACCATACCAGAGTATTCCTCTTCAGTCCTCTTCTCTTCCTTTTCCAAAGCCATGTCAGAAGAACCTATCAGCAAAAACAGGAAAAGATCTTCTTAGATTTTTAACATATTAAATCACAAGACAAAATATGGAAAAGTCAGATTTCCTTCACCCAAAACAGTTTAGAGAAATGTTTTAAAAATTGTCAATCACAGAGTCATTCTAGGGAGCATAATACACTTTTGTGTAAAAGGCAAGAAAACTAAGAATATTCTTATAAATTGTGGGGACTGTAATCCTTACTTAGCAATGGTACTTGGCAGAGTGACTTCCTTGACTCACACTTTCTACATGTGTACATGATTAATAACAGACAACACTCAAGACTAGGGAATCTTAAAATCTTAACTTGTTTCCACATGTGCCATGCATGAATTATAGAATCTTTCCATCTCTTTTTGGTGCCTAATGATAATTAAATATATGCTAAAACTAAAGATGATTGTGAGAATATCAGAATGATCAAAGGATACTTCAATGTATATTTTGTGTAAAAATACTTTAAAACAAATAGCAATACCTATCTGCAACTTTTTAATTTCATATTTTGTTAGCTGATATACAAAAGTACATATTGTTAAAAGCCAGCACGGACTTTCCTGGGAGTCCATATTTGCAGAAACTTTATGCAGGCATTTTTTTCTATTCTAAACTTCTGATGGCCATTTTTTAAATATTTTGTACAGTATTGTCACTGAAAATTGTTTCTCTAGCTCTTTGAGATATAAATCTTTTGAAATGGCATATCAGTTTTGCTACGCAGAAATGTCATATTCAATGACTTTGGAGCATCTTTATGTAATATAATCAACAAGCCATATGCTGCCTGTCCCTCAGTCTATGCCAGAAGGTTCAAAGGACACCTTGGAAAGCTATGGATTTCCATGAAGATATGAGAAACTAACTTTTGTCTAGCTAAACGGAATTAGCAAATGCCTGGACTTTTCTTACCATCACTTCATATTTGATGCAGCCAACTGAATTCTGACAAAATTCTGGCTCCTCTATTTTCTGCAATATACTTATTTGAAAAAGAAGTCTCTCTGGCTATTTAATTTTTTCCTGGTACCATTTTTTATTTGGCATTGCTAACTAAAATTTTAATGACAAAGTAATTTATTTATGAAATGTTTTAATATGTAAAAATAAAGAGAAACAGTACAACAAAGAAATCAATAAGAATCTTAAAAGCTGGTAGAAGTTAGTAGGAAATATGTTCATTAAATGCTACATATTACCTGTTGCATTAACATGTCAGGAAAGTTGTGCATCCCCTGAGAAATTATGATACCTTTGGATACTACAAGTTCTTGCTGAGAGGCTCAGATTGAAAGTATACATACTCAAAGACACAGTGGCCATATTTTTCTTAGACACATATAGAAAAATAAATAACAGAAATGAAGTAATCCTCTACAATATAGTCCAAATGTCAAAATATATAGCCATCCTCCTGAGTGTGTTGTGGTTTTCTGTCTAACCCAGAAATAATCATCATTCCTTCTGTCGAAACACAGTAAAAATTATGTGAGAAGAATTAGAGGGACTATTTCTTACTGCCAGTGATGAATAAACCCAACAGTGTCCCCACACTAAGCTATCTGTTTTCAGCAAAGCCAAGTGACTTGAAGGATTATAGGAAAGATTCTAGGAATTAACCACCACTGGAAGGGTAAGGACACTTCTAGGTGCTGCAGAAAACTAATCACAAAGAACCTTACTCTATAAATATTTATGTATATGTTTATTTCATCCTTTCTTAGCATGTCATTTGGCATTTGGGAAACTGATATGAAGATTTTGCTAAAAATAATTTGAGGCATTTTTCTCATTAAGTAATGAAACTACATATTAACAGAAAATTAATAAGGGAAACAAAGTAAAGCATCTGAAATCAATTACCACACACAATGTAGTTTTAGAAGCTATAACGATTTCTTTAAAATATATTCCCTGTGTTGTTTATAATATTTAGCTCTGTTTTTACCTTGGAATATGAAGCAGGGTGACATGTACTATTTGCATATGGATTTTCATTCTTATCTGTGCTTTAACTTCAAGCTGCTAATAACTAGAACATGCCAGCTTTTGCATACATCACTTTGGATAAATTTCTTAAAGAGGTGCTTAGTCAATTATTACATTGATTTAAAACAATTACTGTCTCTTATCAGATGGCCCTTTCTATGGTTTGTACCAATTGTATTCCTAGTTATACAGCAAAAGTCCCTCAATTTCTGCCTTCTAACTGTATGTTGGTTGCAGTTCTTATTTGCTCCTCTACTAAATTTGAAAGTACAGACCAACACAACATATACTTAAAAATTATATTCTTTATTTATTATACTAAATACATGACATGGAAATGAGCAAACACTAACTTTTGATTGTTTCAAGAAGAGCTTAAATTCATTTCAGATCAATTTCTTTATTTTGCTAATTCAGGGCATAGTAAGCCAGTCACTTTTTTTTTACTACTGTTAACAGCATAAAGATAAATATCATTATGTCTTCTTTTAATTAGTTTGCCATTTAATAGAGAAGATCCTCATGCAAACTATTTCTGTGGTTTATGTACAAGAAAGAATGGAGTCTTTGTTATTTACAATGCAAGTATAGCATTACTATGCTACACTGAGGTAAGTAGAAATATGCTATTAATTCTTGGTGAAACAGCCCATAAGATTTCATGTAGTTCACATTAATGTTAAAAACTAAATGACAAAGAAAATGAGGGAAAGTGGAGGAAAGACTGGAAAACATTCTGGAGTCACAGCACATGGCAAAGACAACCATGAAGACATAAAAGTATATGATGTTTTCAGAAAATAATAAAACAGAATTGAGGGAAGATTTACTTTTATTATAGACTGAGGGTATGTAATGAGAGATAGCTTTATTTTTCTAGATATAAACATAAATGCTATAATATATGTAATGGAGTAATTCTGTCAGCTTTTCAATAAGTACTTCCCCAAAAGGAACCAAACGATTCACAAAATTTCACACACACATGAGTGTGTGTGTGTGTATGTGTGTGTGTGTATGTGTGTGTATGTGTGTGTGCAAATGCATGAATGCTAGGAATCAGACTGAAACACTTGCACACTACACAATACTATTATGGGCACTTGTAAGAGAGGCCTGCTTAGGCTGTCCTTGAAGAAATTTTAAGAGTTAGAAAAGGGAAATTAAAATGTTAGTAAATGAACAAGCAAAATCGGAATGCGAAATAGGTAGGACAGAGCTGGCTAAGCAAACACATGGAGACAATAAGCAAACACACTGAGGAGGACGTGGGGTAGGGAGGCAGCAATGCAAAGAGGAATGCAAAGCAGCCATGGTACTGTATACAGACACCTGAGGACTATTATCAAATTAAGAACCATCACATATTTACATTGCAAGATTATTTGGTGTTTTCTTCCACTTTTTGTGTGATTGTAAATTATGTGAAAAATAAATATCACCATGTCATTTTTTTTCAGGTTCCCTGAGGAGCTGCTGCAATTCTGCCCTAGTCACAAAGCATTTACCTCTCATCTACGGATGCCGAATTAAGAGCACCATTGTCTCTCTTGGTTATTCCTTTCCAGTCTAGTATTATGTGCCAACATGTGATAATTCACCAAAATTGTATGAGAGTCCAAGAGCTCATAAATGATTACATTTCAAGGAAAATTTATTCCGCACTAGAATATGGTTATTTCAAGGGACGTTTTTATGCCCTTAAGAATTTATCATGAATAAAAGTTCCTGAAAATTATTCATTTTGTACCATCTTTTAAAATTTTTTATTATTAATTTATTCTTGTTACATCTCAATGGTTATCCCATCCCTTGTGTCCTCCCATTCTTCCCTCCCTCCCCTTTTCCCCTTATTCCCCTCCCCTATGACTGTTCCTGAGGGGGATTACCTCCCCCTGTATATGCTCATAGGATATCAAGTCTCTTCTTGGTAACCTGCTGTCCTTCCTCTGAGTGCCACCAGGTCTCCCCCTTCAGGGGACATGGTCAAATGTGAGGCACCAGAGTATGTGAGAAAGTCATATCCCACTCTCCACTCAAGTGTGGAGACTGTTCTGACCATTGGCTAGATCTGGGTAGGGGTTTAAAGTTTACCGCCTGTATTGTCCTTGGCTGGTGCCTTAGTTTGAGCGGAACCACTGGGCCCAAATCTGCCTATCATAATATTTTTACTTGTAGGTTTCTAGGACCCTCTGGATCCTTCTACTTTGCCATTCTCCCATGCTTCTCTCATCTAGAGTCCCAATAGGATGTACTCCCCTTTGTCCCAGTTTCCTGGTAAGTGAAGACTTTCATGGGACATGCCCCTTGGGCTAGTATGCAGATATAAGTGAGTATATACCATTTAAGTCTTTCTGCTTCTGGGTTAACTCACTCATTATGATCATTTCTAGCTCAATCCATTTATCCACAAATTTTGGGAATTCCTTGTTTTTAATAGCTGAGTAGTATTTCATAGTGTATATGTACCACAGTTTCTTTATCCATTCTTCTATTGATGGACACTTAGGCTGTTTCCATGATCTGGCTATTATGAATAAGGCTGCTATGAACATGGTTGAGCAAATTTTCTTGTTGTGTGCTGGAGAATCTTCTGGGTATATTCCAAAGAGTGGAATAGCTGGGTCTTGAGAAAGCCCTATTCCCAGTCTTCTGAAATAGCACCAGATAGATTTCCAAAGTGGCTGTACTAGTTTGCATTCCCACCAGCAATGAAGGAGTGTTCCTCTCTCCCCACATCCTCACCAGCATGTGGTGTCGCTTGAGTTTTTGATCTTAGCCATTTTGATGCATGTAAGATGGAATCTCTTCCTTTCTTCTCAAAATCAATTTCAGTTTCTATTGCTGTAGACATATTAGTAGTGTGTTAGTGAATTTAAATCACTGGGTCAAAATAAACAGCCAGTAAATTAAGCAGATAAAAGGTTTTGGAGATTACACTGAATGGTCACTTGGGCGTGTTGCTTTGGGTTTGTGTGGTACAGTGCACAGAGGCAGGAGGAAGCTATTCATCTCATAGCTGCCAGGGAGGATTCAATGGGATTCCCAAATCGTCCTTTCAATGGTCCCTGTTGGCAAGCCTGCCATCTGACATCCTGCACCTCCTCACAGGAGGCACCTACTCTCAACTAGTACTACTGGCTAGAGGCAAAGCCTCGGCTACATGGCCAATTGCTAATGAAGAGTTTTTAGCAAGTTGCTTGATACAATGACTTTCTTTTCTTGTTCTATCATCTCTCAATGTGATGTGTCTGGATTTGTGCATGTGTGTGTGCATATATAAATATATATTGTATTTTGTAGATTATTGCTTGTTATTGTTTGAAATTCAGTGTGTATATGGAGATGAAGATAAACAGGAAACTAAACACTTATCCCTTGCCTTCTTGCAAAACATTTTACAGGTAAAGTCTATTTGTACATGTGTGATTGTATTCTGAGTTAGAAAGTGTAATTCTTCAATGAGTGCATGCGATCTGAAAAATATAATTTTAACAGCCTTGAGTAACAATGGAGGTACACCTGTGCTGTCATAACTACTAAATATTTTAACAAAACCTGTTACAGTTTTTCACTAAAATGAGATGTTAATTAATGTATCCATTCCACAGCAGATCATGGAATTATTTTGGTAGTAGGAATTCTGGAGACTGTGGCAGAGGCTAAGACTGATTTATGTGAACATCACTCTTAAGAAAAAGAGACAATTGAGCTAATGATTTCTAAATTGCTAATTATATACCAGTCTTGTCCATTATGACTGTTTCCTATGCTCTGGAAATCCCCCTGCCAAAGCTATGCCATGATCATTAAATGTGTGTTATTGTTTGTCCTCAAAAGGAACTTCAGTGGAAATTTTGCGTAGTCACTTGATATATTACTTTAATCATTTTGTTGTTTTAATCAATGTGCACATGTGCTTGGAGAGATCTGATGAGCACAATATAATGAATTCCAAAAATAACAAGTAGGAAAACCTCTGGGTCTTCTTCAATTCCAAAATATAATGTAATCTCTGAACTAAATGAAGGTGTCCCTGGTCCAATTTGTGCAAAAGAACATGATCAATTTATCTCCTTCCAAAGAGAAATAAAGGGAAGGAAAATGTAAAAGGAAGTTGGAGCCTCAAATATATGTAGAGATGCTCTGAACATGTCAAATAAATGTCACTCTCACCTGAGGAAAATAAGAAATAAATGTTTTAGAGGTGCACAGTAGTGTCTCTCTAGTTAGCATTCTGAGTGAAAATAGAACATATTAAAGCATGCAGAAGAGAGCCCACTGCGGTGCAATATTCTTTTAAGTTTTTTTTTTATTTAAATGTCCTTTGTGATTACAATGATGTCTTTAATATGTCACTCCATCTTGCTGGTATACTAATGCCAGACACTATGCCAAGGGCTTTAGAGCATTAGCCCATCTTACTCTCCATAGTATCTCAGAGAAGAGATAATTCTTATTATCCAATTTTTAAAAGTATATTGACTGTATTCTAGTGATTTTTAAGCTACAAAACTAGATAAAATACACACATCTATTGAAAGCAAGCTCTTATCTAATGCCATTCTGTGAAATCTTTTCATACTTAAAAAGGTTTTATGGGTAGAATTAAGATTAAAGTAGAACAGATTTGTTGACTTCGAGCCACAGGTATCCTTTGCCTCACATGCCATGACTGCATAAGAAAGGCCAGCCATGGACTTCTCAGGATGTCTTCACCTTTAGTTGCCCATTTTATCACAATAGTTTAGTTTCTCTAACATACTAGGTCTTCCAGTATTTAATAATCCAATCAAGAAACATCCTTTTATTAAATGCTACTGTTCCTTTCCTGACATATCATGAGATTTGTATTTTGATGAATCATTACCTGTGCAGCCACCTTGGGCTTTCTTGGGTACACACACTGTCACCTTTGGCAGTGTTTTCCTTCATTCCCTACTTGTGCCAGTTAGTCTCAGTCAACTTTGAAACAAAGCTAAACATGTCTGGAAATGAAGATACTCAGTATAGGAAATTGTTTCATAAATGGCCCTTTGGGCAAGACTATGGTGTTCTTTTGATTAAAGTTTAATGTGGAGAGTCCCATTTCCTGTGGTGATGATACTATTGAGCAAAAATACTTCTAGATTACAGTAAAAGCAAACTGCATATGACAGCAGGCAATGCTACACCATGGCCTATGCTTTAGTTTCTATTTCCATGTTCCTGTCTTAAGTTTCAGCCCTAGCTTTCTTCAATGATGTGTGTGTTTTCATCTATATATTCATATATTCATATATATTTATATATGAGTTATAAGCAAATATAAGCAAACAAACCTTTTCTCTCTTGGTCATGTGTTTTTCATAGCAATAGAAACTTAACTAAGACACTTAGTCATTATCTAGTTAATATAAATTGACAGATAGCAATTAATAGTTCCTTTTCTATTGTCTCATTACCTCTCTCTTAAAATGCAATACTATCATTTTTTTTTTTTT
Source organism: Acomys russatus (assembly GCF_903995435.1). Classification (NCBI taxonomy): domain Eukaryota; kingdom Metazoa; phylum Chordata; class Mammalia; order Rodentia; family Muridae; genus Acomys; species Acomys russatus. Next base: position 86,774,818 of record NC_067138.1, read on the forward strand.
TTGGAATTTAATATACTGTACTTGTTAACATTCACCCAGCCAGGCGTGGTGGCGCACGCCTTTAATCCCAGCACTCGGGAGGCAGAGGCAGGCGGATCGCTGTGAGTTCGAGGCCAGCCTGGTCTACAAAGTGAGTCCAGGATGGCCAAGGCTACACAGAGAAACCTTGTCTCGAAAAACCAAAAAAAAAAAAAAAAAAAAATTCACCCTCCACTTATCTTAATTCTTCACTGATCCATCCCTACTTTACCACTATCTTGCAACTTCATATCATCTTTAAAAAATAATCTGGAGACTAGAACTGGTCAGGTGCAGGTCTAGCCAGTCAGAAGGACAAGTGAGTGAGCCCTAACCTGATGAACTGCCCCACACCCTGGACTAGGTTCCCCAAGACCCATTCCACTCCCACTTCCATTGCCCAGCCCATGGTCGGGTTCAACTCCATCAGACTCTGGCTTCTTTGGTGTTGGCCAAACCAATCAGAGGGGAGCATCTTCAAGATGAACTGCCCCGTTGCAGTGCTTCTTCCCCCAGTTTTTGGAGAATCCAGCTTCTCAGGTGCAGGCCACACCAGTCAGACCAATAGACTCCAGCTGCTCAGGTTCAGGTTGAACCAGTCAGAAGAACAGAGAACCTCTGCTTCAACAAAGGCCAAGCAACCTGCCAGAAGTCAAGTGCCCAACCTGGCCAGGCACTTCCTAGTGGGTCAGAGGTCAAGAAGGCCACCAGCAAGTCAGAACACAAAGTCCAGAAGGCCAGAAAGAAAACAGAAACCAAGGAACAAAATACCCATTCAACAAAGACAAACTCAGAAATCAGACCTAACAAGCATCCCAAACTCAGATGCCTAAACACCAGTAAAAACACAGCAACAACAAGGGCAGTATGGCACCACTAGAGCCCAGCCATCCTGTTTCAGCAAGGCCTGGATATTATAATGCAGCTGAAATGCAAGAAAATGATACTAAAACCAACTTTTTGAAGATGATAGAGTTTCTTAAAAATAATGAAAAAAGTCCCTTAAAGAAATCAAGGAAAATAGAGAAAATCAATAAATCCTTAAAGAATGCCAAGAAAGCCAAGAAAAGCAAAACAAAACAAAAGCCAATGAAAGAAACAAAAATCAAGTGAAGGAAATGCTTCACGACCTGAGAATTGAAATAGAAGCAATAAATAAAACACAAATGGAAAAAAAATCTGGAAATGGAAAACATAGGTAAGTAAACATGAACTACAGATGCAATCATCATCAACAGAATACAGAAGAAAGAATCTCAGGGGTTGAGGATATGATAGAAAGAAAAAGATTCACTGGTCAGGGAAGATGTTAAATATAAAAAGTTTCTCACACAAAACATCCAGAAAATCTGAGACACTATTAGAAAACAAACCTAAAAATAATAGAAATAGAAGAAGGAGAAGATTCTAAGGTTCAAGACCAAGGACATATTTTCAACAAAATTATAGAAGAAAACATTTTCTGATATAAAGGACATGTCTAAAAATGTACAAGAAAATTACAAAACACCAAATAAATTTTACAAGAAAAGAAAGTCTCCCCACCACATTGTACTTAAACACTAAATGCATAGAGTAAATTAAGACGATTAGCAAGAGAAAAGAGCCAAGAAACTTAAAAAGGCAAACCTTTTAGAATTACTCCTGACTTCTCAATAGACTCTGTAAAAGCCAGAAAGACCTGGACAGATGTCTTTCAGACTATAAAATACAATAGATGCCAGGCCAGACTACTATACATAGCAAAACTGTCAATCACCGTAAGTGGAGAAAATATGATATTCCATAAAAAACCAAATGTGAACAGTATTTACCCATAAATTCAGCTCTATAGAATACTAGGAGGAAAATTCCAATCCAAGGAAGTTAACTACACACAAAAAGACACAGGAGACACACATACACTCACAGAGAGGGGGTATGGAGCCACTACCTTAACTGCCATCAAAACAACAGGAATTAACAATCACTGATCATTAATATCTCTCAACAATCCAACCAACACTCAACTTTCCAATAAAAAGACACAGACTAACAGAAGAGATGTGGAACAAGATCCATCATTCTGGTACACACAAAACCCGCACCTCAACATCAAAGATAGACATTACTTCAAAGTAAAGTAGGAAAAAGATTTTCTAAGCAAATGAACCTAAGAAGGAAGCTGGAATAGCCACTCTAATATCTTAACAAAATAGACTTTCAACCAAAATTAATTGAAACAGATGAGGAAGCATGCTTCATAGACACCAAAGGAAAAGTCCACAAAGAGGGCTTCTCATTTCTGTATATATATGCCCCAGATGCAAAGGACACTAGATTCATGAAAGAAAAGTTACTAAAGATTAAATCTCACTATAATGAGATCCCACTCATTAATTGTGGGAGACTTCAACACCTGTCTCTCACCAATGCACATGTAATCCCAACAGAACACAAAGAAATAATACAATTAACAGATATTATGACTGAAATATACCTAACAGATAGCTACAAAATATTTCACCAACACACAAAAAAACATACCTTTTTCTCAGCACTTGACAGAACCTTCTGCAAAGCTGACAATAGGCCCCAAAACAAAGCAAGTCTTAACAGATGCAGGAAAATTAAAATAGCACCCTGTGTCTTCTCACACCACCATGGATTAAAACTGGACTTCAACAACAACAGAAACATCAAAAAGCCTAAAAACTCATTGAATCTGAGCAACTGTATACTGAATGTCCACTGAGTCAAGGAAGAATTAGTGAAAGAAATTAAAGACATCCTAGAATTCAATGGAAATTAACACATGTCGTATCCATATCTGTTGGTCACAACGAAAGCACTCCTAAGAAGAAAGGTTATATCACTAAGTGACTTCATAAATAATTTATTGATAACTCATGCTCATACCTTGACAACACATCTGAAAGCTCTAGATCAAAAAGTAGCAAATACATCCAAGTGTAAGAGATGGCAAGAAATAACCAAACTCAACACTAAAATTAGTAAGAAAAAGAAACAAATAGAAAAATACAAAGAAAAGTTGGTTCTTTTAGAAAATCAACAAATTAACAAACTATTATCTAAACTAACTAAAAATAGAGAGATAATATACAAATCAACAAAATAAAAAATGAAAAAGAAGACATCGCAACAAACAACAAGGAAATCCAAAGATACGTTAAACCTGTCTTCAAGGACCTGTCCTCTAAACAATTGGAAAGTATAAAATGAATGGAGAATTCTCTTGATATATACCACTTACCAAAGTTAAATCAAGAACAGATAAAAATGTTAAATAAATCTGTAACCCCTGAGGACATAGAATCAGTCATTTAAAATCTCCCAAACAAAAAAGCCCAAGAACAGATAATTTTAGCTCAGAATTCTATGAAACTTTGAAAGAAGTGTTAGTGCCACAAGATTGTTCCACAAAATAAAACAAAGGAACATTGTCAAATTATTTTTATGATGCCAAAGTCCCCCTTGAAACCTAAATCACACAAAGACTGGACAAAGAAAGAGAATTTCAGACTACTCTTCCACATAAAAATTGATGTGAAAATATTCAATAAAATACTCACAAAATCCAAAGGCACAGAAAAAATATCACTGAGTATGATTAAGTAGACTTCATTCCAGAGATGCAAGGATGGTTCAACATAGAAAAATCTACCAATGTAATTCACCATATAACCAAACTGAAAGAAAAAAAAATGATTATCTAATTAGATGCTTTAAAAACCTTTGACAAATTCCAAAACCCTTTCATGATAAAGCCTTGAAGAAATCAGGGGTAAAAGGCACATACCTAAGCATAATAAACATAATAAAGGCTGTACACAGTAAGCTGATAGCCAACATCAAATTAAATGGAGAGAAACTTACAGCAGTTCCACTAAAATCAGAGATAGACAAGGCTGTCCACTCTCACCATATCTACTCAATAAAGTACTTGATATTTTAGCTAGAGCAATAAGACAACTAAAGTCGACTAAAGGGATACAAATTTGAAAGGAAGAAATCAAAATATAACTGTTCACAGATGACATGATAGTATACATAAAAATCTCAAAATGTCCCAGGATAATCACCTTCAGAAAAGAGCGAGGATATAACATTAACTTAAAAAGAAAAGTCAGTCATCTCATATTCAAATAATAAATGGACTAAGAAGGAAGGTAGGAAAATAGCACCCCTCACATTAGCCACAAATAATATAAAATATCTTGCTGTATCTCTAACCAATCAAAGAAAGACTTATAAAAACTTCAAGTCTCTAAAGAAAGAAACTGAGAAAGATATTAGGAGACGGAAAAATGTCCCATGCTGGTGGATTGGTAGGATTAACATAGTAAATATCTCCATCTCGCCAAAATCTACATGTTCAATGCAATTCCCATCAAAATTCCAGCAGAATTACTCACAGACATTTAAAAAAACAATGTTCAACTTTATATGGTGGGGGGGGGGGGGGAGGAGAGCCCAAGATAGCTAAACAGTCCAGTACAAAAATCAACATCCTTATGTATCATAATCCTTGATTTCAAACAGTGCAACAAAGCAATAGTAATAAAAACCATGTGGCATTGGCATTAAAAACAGACAGGGTCCAACCAGAGTCTTAGAGCTGGTGGAACCGAGCGCTCTGTCCAGCCTGTGCCACAGCAGGAGAGCTGCGGCTGCTCTGAGTTAGCGCCAGTGGTGGACCAAGTGCTCCACCCAGGCTGTGTCATGGCAGGGGAGCTGCCGCTGAGCTGAGGTGGTGCCTAGGATGGAACTGAGCACGCCACCAAGCCGGCGCCACAGCAGGAGAACTGTGGCTGCTCTGAGTTAGCGCCAATGGTGGATTTGACCATGTCCCCTGGAGGGGAAGGCCTGGTGGCACTCAGAGGAAGGATAGCAGGCTAACAAGAAGAGACTTGATACCCTATGAGCATATTCAGAGGGAGGAAATCCCCCTCAGGAACAGTCATAGGGGAGGGGAATAAGGGGAAAATGGGAGGGAGGGAAGAATGGGAGGATACAAGGAATGGGATAACCATTGAGATGTAACAAGAATAAATTAATAAAAAATTAAAAAAAAAACAGGGTAATCAATGGAATTGAATGGAAGACAGAACTAAACACACATAGCTATGGATACCTAATTTTTGATAAAGAAGCCAGAAATATACAATGGAAAAAAACAAAGCATTATCAACAAATGGCGCTGCTCTAACTAGATGTTACTGTGTTGAAGAATTCAAATCAATCCATATCTATCACCCTGAACAAAACTCAAGTCCAAGTGTATCAAAGAACTCACCATAAAACCATATAAACTGACCAGTTAGATGAGAAATTGGGGAATAGTCTTGAATGGGTTGGCATAGGAGACGACTTCCTGAATAGAACACCAAAAATGTAGGCAATAATATTAACAATTAATAAATTGTACTTCCTGAAACTGAAAAGCTTCTATAAGACAAATGACATCATCAAAAGGACAAAATAGCCTGCAGAATGGGATGAGATCTTCCCCTAAACCCCATCTGACAGAGGGCTGTATTCAAAATATGTAATGAATTCAAGAGACTAGGCATTAATAAACCATATAATCCAATTTAAAAAATGGAGTACAGACCTAAGCAGATTTTTTTCAACAGAGAATTTTCTCATGGCTGAGAAGCACTTAATGAAATGTTCAACAACCTTAGCCACTAGCAAATGCAAATCAAAATGACTCTCGGATTCTATCTTGTACCTGTCAGAATGGCTAAGATCAAATGCACAAATGACAGCTCACTCTGATGAGGATGTGGAACAAGGGGAACACTCGTTTATTGCTGTTGGGACTGCAAACCTGTGCAGCCATTTTGTAAATCAATATGGTGGTTTCCCGGAAATTTTTTAATAGATCTACCTAAAGACCTGGACACATACCCAAAGGATACTCCACCATACCATGAGGTCACTAGCTCAATTATGTTCATAGCAGTTTTATTTGTAGCAACCAGAAGCTCAAAACAACGTAGATGTTCCTCAACCTAAAAGTGGATAAAGAAAATGTGGTACACTTGCAGAACAGTGTATTCTCAACTATTAAAAACAGTGACATCATAAAGTTTCATTGGGGGTTGGAGAGATGACTCAGAGGTTATAAGCACTGACTGCTCCTGCAGAGGTCCTGAGTTCAATTCCCAGCAACCACATGGTGTCTCATAAAAAATCTATAATGTGATCTGATGCCTTCTTCTGGCCTGCAGGTATACATGCAGGCATTGAATGCATAATAAATAAATAAATAAATGCTTTTTTTTTAATTTCCAGGCAAGTCAATGGAACTAGAAAAGATCATCCTGACTGAGGTAACCAAGACTCAGAAAGAAAAACATGGTATGTACTCATTTATAAGTGGGTATTAGCTGTAAAAAAATATCCATGCTATAATCCACAGACTGAAAGTAAGTAACAAGGAGGGCCTAAGGAACACCGGGAGACAAATGAACCTCATTGAGAAGGGCAGGCAGAACAGACATCATGGGTGCATGGGGAGAGGGACTGGATGAGTTGGGATGGGTATTAGGACAGGGACTATCTGGTGTGTGGGGAGAATAGAGGGATTGAGTACTTGGAGAGACAATTAGAATGTGGTGGGGGACATATCTGGGATAAGCTAGAAACCTGGGACAATAGAAAGTCGGTTGACTCTAGCTGGTACTCCCAGCAATGGAGGATACAATGCCAGAACTGGCTGTTTCTTAACCAAGCAAGATTCCCAGTGGAAGAACTGGGATATCAACCCAGTCACAAAATCTTTGATCTATAATTTGTCCTGAATACAAAATTTGCTGTGGTAAAGATAGTACTGAAAGTCTGGGAAAGACCAACCAGCTTGAGATCAGTGTCATAGGGGCTCACACAGATTGATTTGCCAACAAAAAAACATGAAGGGGACTGATATAGTCACTCCTCATATATGTTGTAGTTATGTAGCTTGTTTGTTTTGTGGGTTTCCTAATAGTAGACACAGGAGCTGTCTCTGACTCTGTTGCCTGCCTTGGGGACCCTTTTCCCCTACTGGGTTGCCTTGCCTAGCCTCAATAAAAGAGGAGGTATCTAGTCTTACAGCAACTAGATATGCCATGCCTGGTCGACATCCACTGAATCCAGACCTTTTCTGAAGAGAAACAGAGGAGTACTGAATTGGGGTCAGGATTTGAGGGAGAAAGGGGAGGGAAAACTGCACCCAGGATATAAAATGAAATAAACACAAGTCCAATTTTTGCTACCCATATTCTCATAGGGATGGTTCATGCACTGGATCATGGTCAACCTACTAGCGAACACACAACTAAAGAAAACTCATTCTTCCTCCCTTTTGAAGAAATCATTACTGTCCATAGGTCCTCAGTTAAGGATGGGAACTAATAACCCCTGTTTAACTCCAGGCTAGAATGCTGAAAGACTTATCAGATCTTATACAGGCAACCACAGCTGCTATGAGCACATGAATGTAGGAATTTTGCCATATACTGAAAATACTGTTTTGGTCTTCTTCCCCCTGACCACTGTCTCTTATAAACTTTCTGCTACCTCTTCTGTTGATGATGCCTTGGCATTGTATAGGAGGTGTTATATAAATGTCTCACTTGTGGCTGAGCAGTTCATAGTTACTTTTTCTAGGCAATTTGAGAAGTTACAAGTTTCTGCCGAAACCGTACACAGAAATTTCTTTAATGAGTTCTGAGACCTGAACAAATCTATGGGTATAGAGATATGAATTTAGAGTTACTGCATCTCTTAACATAAAACCTATTAAGACAAAATGGGGATAAAAAGCAAATATATTGAGTTCATTTACCACTTTAAAAGAAGGTTTAAATGGATTCAGGAAAATATTATAAAATGAAATATACTTTATGAGGAGAAATAAATTTATTTTAAAATTGCACAAAAAGCCAAAAGATACTCTTCAAAAAATATATGAAGTATGAAAAAACATTCTATGTGTTTATCATGAAACTTCCTATTAAAACCACAACAGATAATCACTACCTACCTGTTAGAAGGGCCAAAATGAAAAGGAGTGGTGACACTGCACTCTTCCGTAGACTTATGTCAAAAGTGATGCCTCTCATTGCTGGAAAGTGAGAAAAAGGCCTCAACATTTAGAGCATAATTTTTTGGCGTTTTAAAATACAAAACCATACATACTCCTATCTCGGAGTCTTAGAACTTACTAAAAGCACTCTACGGCAATTACATCAAAGAACTGAAAAATAGATTCACATATTGGGACTCTAGATGAGAGAAGCATGGGAGAATGGCAAAGTAGAAGGATCCAGAGGGTCCTAGAAAACTACAAGTAAAACATTATGATAGGCAGATTTGGGCCCAGGGGTTCAGCTCAAACTAAGGCACCATCCAAGGACAATACAGGCAGTAAACTTTAAACCCCTACCCAGATCTAGCCAATGGTCAGAACATTCTCCACAGTTGAGTGGAGAGTGGGATATGACTTTCTCACGTACTCTGGTGCCTCACATTTGACCATGTCCCCTGGAGGGGGAGACCTGGTGGCACTCAGAGGAAGGACAGCAGGTTACCAAGAAGAGACTTGATACCCTATGAGCATATACAGGGGGAGGTAATCCCCCTCAGGAACAGTCATAGGGGAGGAGAATAATGGGAAAAGGGGAGGGAGGGAAGAATGGGAGGACACAAGGGATGGGATAACCATTGAGATGTAACAAGAATAAATTAATAATAAAAAATTAAAAAAAATATTGTGTACAGGTGATATAGCAACTTTATTCACAAATGTACCACTCAGATTTGTCAGTGTCCTTCAGCAAGCATCTGAATAAAACAACTGTGACACATGCTGACAGTGATGTAATTTATCACTAAAAATGTGCCTGGTTAAGCAATGAGAACCTATCTGTCTTAGTTACTTTTCTATTGTTGTACAGATATCAGGACCAAAGCCACTTACAGAAGATATAATGTATTGAGACCTACTGTCACAGGGTTATTTGGAGTTCATGACCATCATGGTGGGGAGCATTGCAGCAGGGGTTGCAGGTATGGCACAGTCAATGTAGCTAAGTGTTTATATCTGATCCACAGCAGATAAATATATTACTTGGAAAGGCATGGGTCTTTGAAGCCTCAAATCCTCAAAGTCCATCCCTCCAACAAGGTCACACCTCCCAATCCTTCCTAAATAATTCCATTAAATGGGGACCATGTATTACTATGAGGTCATTCTCATTCAAGCTATTACACAATCTGGATGAAAGTCTATATTTCAGGAATTCAGCAATGTGACATTTTAGGAAAGAATAACAAAGAAAGAAGTAAGCACAGAGTACTACCACAATGGTACCAGGACTTCAGAAGTGAAGGATGAGCAGACAGAACAAGGCAAGATAAGAAGTGCTTTTTATTTTGGGGTGGAGGGCAGTGAGATATTTTAAAATTGGAGAAACTTATTGTATTTATACAATTCCAAGAACGAGCCTTAATAAGGATCAAGAGCTTTAAGTGATGATGATATGTCACTGGGAGTTTCACTGAATGCAAACTACATCCTCTTTTAGCAAGTGATTGTGTTAATGAGAAAAAATAACCATATGTGGGGTAAATGTTAAATGGAAAGTACCATTTAATATTTTCTATGAGCCCAAATATTCTTTAAATATTAAGGTCATGTGATTATTTTTAAGAGATATAGTAACAGCATTTGTCATTTGTGAAATGTTTTTTGACAAGAAAGACAGGTTTATAATTTTGTCTGACATACTGAGATAATGTGGCCATTAGAATTTATGGTCATCAGAGTGAAGAGAGTGGAAGCTGACAAGCAGGCATGGTACAAGAGTAGTACCTGAGAGTTCACATCCTGATCCACAAGTTCAAAGCAGAGGAAAAGCTGGAAGGAAGTGACATGGGCTTATTATGGAAATACTCATGTAGCATAGATATTTTTCAGTTGGTGAATATCCACAATGTGTGAGAAACCATGATAAATACTGTACGTTTTAAATTCCTGAAAGTGTGTAAACAGGTAAGATCTAGGGTATATCAATTGACCTGCTGTGGCTAGATGACTGTTCTCTGTAATACACATATTAAGAAATAAATAAAAAGAGCTTTAAATACATCTTTAAATATAGGCAGCAAGAAGGAGGTAAATTTGTATTGTGAAGTGATTTTCACTTAGATAAGACCTTCTATCTTGGAAGGACGTAAAATATCCCATAATGCTGGAAAGCTCCTTAATCACTAAGAAAAAATAAGTCAAAAAAAAAAAAAAAAAAGATTTAAGAAAGCTACAAAATTGACCAGATTTACTAGAATCCTCCATCTCCAGGACTATAGAATCTGAAAGGAGGCCTAATAGACATTTTCAGACAAGCTGAGGTGCCTAGAAGAGGCTCAAATCAGACCAGCCATCAGGAAGAGGCGGCGGGGGGGTGGGGGGGGTGGGAGGCAGGTTACAAGGAAGAGCCTCAGAACACCTGACTTGCATGAAAGAGACACATTTCAAACTGCTGAGCTGCCTACAAGTTGTACAATGAGCCCCAGTTCCCTGACTTTTGTAAGCTGTCAAACAGATTGAGTGTTGGTTTGGGAATACAGTTGGCTGAGTGAATTCTGCTCCTCTAAGTAACAACTCATTCTTAGAAAGAAGCCCCCCGCCCCCAAGAAACTGCACTGGTTCAGAGCTGAACTTTAGTAGTATTTTTACTTTGGTCTGTGATTGGTTCACTATCTGGGCTGAACAGACATTTGTTAATTTCTCACCCAGAAGAGTATCACATATAGTTAGTGCTGACATAAAAAATAAATAAATTTTGACTACTAATTTCTGAATATCAATTTGACTTCTAAATAATTGCTGTCTGATTTTATGATAATTAATATTTAATAATAAGTTAACAATAATTGATAATCAAAATCAATAATATTTACTCTAAGAACAGTAATTTATTAATTTTAAATTTTCTAAGAAAATTCCATGTAATAAAATATACCCATGATAGTTTTCATTACAAAATAGCTGTACAATATGATCCCTTCAAATAGCCCAAAAGATGATGTCATCTAATCTGACAATACATGAGACAAACATGTCACTGAAATCGAAGGGCAATGGGTTGAGTTGGAACTGCAGTGTGACAGCAGACTTTCTAAAGATCTTAACACTTTTCTTCTTTTTGTTGTTATGCACATTTCATCTCTTATTTTACAGCTCATACTAAATGTATTATTTGACAATTTCATGTATGTGTGTATAATGCCTTCTCACTCTCACATCACTCTCTCTTATGTCTATTCACCAGCACTCCTCCCCTTGACTTGAAGTTCCTCTTCCATACTCATTTCTTTTTGTTTTGGTATGGTTCACAAAGACGAACCACAGTAATGTCCTTACTTTGGCCTCAGATTGGTTCACTATCTGGGCTGAGTACACATTTATTAATTTTCCCCAGGAAGAGTATCACATACAATTACTTCTGACATTAGAAAAAAATAAATTTTAACCACCAATTTCTGAATATTTGTTTGACTTCTAAGTAATGGCTCACGGCATTTAATGTAGGCAGACTATGTCTCACATCTGATATGGGCATTTTTATTTAGTCACCTATGGCTTTTAGGAGCATCCTTTCTACCATTCCAGATATCTCTCTTATAGTTTTTAACTTACGTTTTCTAACTGGCTAACAATGTAGATACTTTCCATATGGCTATTTCATAATCCTTTATTTCCATTAGCCGTCTCTCCTTTCCCTTTTGTGTCCTATCGTTATGGTGTGTAAATCTTTTTACCATCAGTATTTCTTCTCTCTATTTTCTTGTCCACTACCCTCTCGCATCCCTGGTTACCATCCTAAAGGTATCATCCATCCCTCTGATTTCTTTCTAGTTTCCTGGTTCCTACAAAACCACAAAGTTCAACATAAGTTTAAATATTCAAAGCTAGGTTCCACATATCAGAGAAGGCATAGCATTTGTCTGTAGGCATAAGGTTATTTTGTAGTTTAAATTCTGATTTTCTGTCTAAATGTTATGTTAACACTGCTCCTCAATTGTTCCCTGGTATGCCAATAATTCATCTTACAACCAGTCAAATAGCACAGGAGAGAGTAGGACTGGCCTTCGTGCCAGCCAGGGAAAGATGAGTTAGGATAAGAAGCAGGGTATTCAGCCAGAAGATTCAGGCATGTGTAGAAGTCAAGAAAGATCAGGAAGAAGGAGCTGGGGTCAAGGAAAACTACCAAATGCAAGTATCTCTGGGATGTTTGCTTGGAGTGAGATAATATAACAAAGAGGGTTAAGGACAGACTTAAACTTCTCAGATTGTGTTGTGAACACTTATATTATTAAAGAGTCTTATTTATTTTTTGTGATAGACAGGTAAAGAAGTGAACAAAGAGAAAAAACACTGTTCTATAAAATAGCTTGATGAGATAACAATTGAGTTGTAATCTGAATATAATAATAATAATAATAATAATAATAATAATAATAATAATAATAATAATAATAAAGTAAAATAAAAACCCAGGTATTTTTCTTTAAAATTTTCAAAGTCTTACAAAATTGGCCTCATGGTAATAAAAAGGGGAAAAAGAAGACTGGAAGCACTATCACCCACCTCACTTAGCATTTCAGTGACAGCTGCAAGCAAAAGAAGGCAACACCAGGTGATATCTGGACGTACAACTACACAGAGGACCGTGTGCACAATTAGAACATTATGAAACCGACATCCCAGTTGGCCTCTCTCTCTCAGGTGCCTTTGCATTGCTTTCCTCCTAAGACTAGAACTCTGAGTTCCTCAGGAGTGCATTAAGGATATAGAAAACTAAAAGAATAATTGTTCTCTGCTGCATGAATGGAATTTCTTAGCTTAAGATACCACTGGGGGTGTCGCTGTTATGATGAATACCAACCTGGTTGTTTTCGTTCCAATAAACCCAATTAGTACACACACACACACACACACACACACACACACACACACACACACACAAAGTAGTTTTAACATTTGTCTTTTTGGGCCTAGATTGACATAAACAAGTAAAAATTTTCTAATTACATCCATTTGCATGCAAATTTCATTATATATATATATATTACATTCATTGTTTATAGACAACTAAGCTGATTCTTTCCGGGCTACTGTTGTGAATTTGGCAATAATGAATGTGGATGTTCACATTCTATCACAGAGCATTTTGTTCTTTGGATGTACACTCGGGAGTAGTATAACTGGGATTTAGGGTCAGTTAGCCTTTAGCTTTTGGGGAACCTGTAAACTAATTTGCCTGGTGGCCTCATCAGTTTACATCCCACCAATTGAAACAAAGTCTCCTCTTTCCTGTATTCTCCTAAGAATTTATTATTCAATTTTATGAGAATAAACTACTCTGACTGGAATAAAATAACATCTGAAATTCATTTTAATTAGCATTTCCCTGATGACTAATAATGTTGAGCACTTTTTAAAGTGTTCATTAGATATTTGAATTTCTTCTTTTGAGAATTTTCTATTCAGAGTCAAGGCTTGGTTTAATTGGACTGTTTACATTTTTGATGTTTGGATTATTTTATTTTTATATATTACAGATATTAATTTCCGATTGGATATACAACTACCAAAATTATTTTTATTTCCTTCTGCAGGACTGACACTTCACAGATCTCTTCCATGTATAGAAATTTTTAAATTTCATAAATTTTTATTGTCCTATGTGCCTTATCCATGAATGATTAGAGTTGTTTTTGGAAAAACTCTTACCAGTATCTTTTATTTCAGAGCCTCCCTTACTTTTTTTCCTCTGGATATTTAGAGTTCTGAGTTTTATATAAAATCTTTAATACTTTTGGGGGTAGGCTTTTGTGAAAGATAAGGGTTCATTTTCATCTTCTATATGTAGATATTAATTTTTTCTATGCTGTGTTTTCTCAATGTGTATTTTTTTTGTATCATTTCAAAAAATGGTGAATGGCATTATACATATAGCCTTGAATCCGCTCCTTCTGTTCTATTATATTGACCTATGTGTGTTTTTGTGCTGCTATCATAATGCTTTTTTCACTATATTTCTGAAATGTTGTTTGAAATCAGATATGGTAATACTTACAACGTTCCTGTTCAGCCCCATTGGTGTGCTTTGGCTATCTATTTTCCCCCTTTTTCTTCCATATCATTATTGTAACATTCATCTCCTGACTTCTTCCTTTTATTTTATTTATATCACTTTTCTTCCTTCTGTTATGTCTGTGACTAAGACATCAAATACTGGATTGAAGAACAGAGGAAATTAAGGACAGCCTTTTCTTTTTCCTGATCCTGACATGGCCATTTCATGTTTTTTCCATTAATCATGATGTTGACTATAGGTTCATCATATACAGCCTTTATTAACTTAAAGTTCATTCCCACTATTCTTAATCACTCAAATTTGATTTTGTTGTTGTTGTTTTCTGTGAACAAATGTTTCCTAAGAAGAGATGTATTCTACACCTAGTGATATAATCGTGCTTTTCACGTACTTGCAACAATTTGTGAAATTAATTTATGTATTGTTTTATATATGTTAAACTGAATCCCTGGAATGAAGCCAGGTGTTCACAACATATAACTTTTTAAATGTGTTTTGAATTCAGTATGTACCTTTTTTATTTTTAAATTTTTTAATTATATTTCTCCTTTACATATATATTTATATTATTATACATAAAAATAAACTATGCACAGCAGGTAGAACCACAAACCATCAGAAATTATATAATGTTACATCCATAATGATTTGGCTATTTGTATTTGGCAAACTTGAAGAAAACATCTTTCCCAACTTTGAGTATAAAATTCTGAAAGTTTTATATCTACTACCATTGAGGAAATTAGCCTATCACTTTGTTTTTTTTTTTTTTTTTTTTTCATTTTGTTGCTACCTGATTTTGTTATCAATATAATATTTGTTTCATGAGGTTTTAAATTGTTCTTTTGTTGTGTATTTTAAGGAAAAATTTGAGAAACATTAGTTTTGGTTCCATTAAAGGTTAGTAGAAGTTTTGGTAAATTCAACTGGATCAGGTAATTTCTTAGTAAGGAGATTATTTTATTACTACTTTAATGTTTCTTTGTAAATGTCTACTTAAATTATTTGTCTATCTCAGTTGTAAGGTTAAAAAACTATGCGTCAAGAAATTGATATATTTCTTCTCTATATTCTGATTTTTTTTTGAAGATTGGTTTTTAAGAAATGACCATGTGAATTTCTGAATATCAATTATTTTTGGAATATCTCCATATTCATATGTAATATTATAAAGTCAGATTCTCTCTCTCTCTCTCTCTCTCTCTCTCTCTCTCTCTCTCTCTCTCTCTCTTTCTCTTTCTGTTGCTAATTTGCTTAAGGGTTTACCAAACCTCTCTATCTTTACAATGAACCAGATCTTCATTCTTTTGTTATTTTCCATTTTTGTCTAGTTTGTTTTAAATCTATTTCACTGATTTCTGTCTCAAGCTTATTTGTTTCCATCTACTCCTTCAGATTTCAATATGATCTTGTTTTTTTCCCCAATGCTTTAACATGCATCATTAAAATATTAATTTGAGATCTCTGCATTTTTTTAAAAATAGGCATTTGGAGGCTCCAGAACTGTCTTTTAGGCTACCACCCTCACATTCTATAGGTTTTGAAATTTTATTTTTTTTCAATTCTTTAAATGATTTTATTTCTGTTGTGATTTCTTCAATTCTTTATGTAGCGGTTTCTCACAAAGAAGGTAACTAATCTACCTCAAGATCCAACTATGCCTAACTCTTGGGACTATAGTCAAATGAAGCCTTTTCATACCACAGGAATGCTTGCTCAACTATGTTTATGGTTGCTCAATTCATAATATTCTAGTCAGAAACTACAAACAACCTTGATGCCCCTTAATGGAAAAATGTAGAAAAATGTAGAATATTTACAAAATGTAATATTACTCTGCTGTTTAAAAAATGGCATCAAAAATTTTTCAGGCTAATAAATATAACTAGAAAAAATCACCCCAAGTGAAGTAACCCTAAAAATGAAAGACAAATATGGTATGAATTTGATTATATCTGGATATTAGCCATTGAATCAATGATAGAAGATTTGAAAGCCATAGACCCAGAGAGGTTAAGCATAGAGGAAGAGACTCATGGCTCTTTCTGGGAGGGTGGCCTAGAGTAGACTTTATGGTCAATGTGGAGCTGTGGTTGTGGGATAACAAAAGAACAGGATTATAAGGAAGAAAAGGGAGGGAGATTGATTGAGGTAAGAAATGAGGGAAGAGAAGAATCAAAGGGCATTTGAGAGCTTGCGTAGAAACCTAGCACAGTGCAAGCCCCCTATAATATATAAAGGTAATCCTAATGAAGTATGCTAAAAATAAATGAGATGAAACCTCAACTGGACATCTCTTGTTACTAAATGTACTTACAGTAATGAGACTGTATCATCCAACTCACTTGGCCAAAAATGTCACATGGAAATATTCAAAGAACCTAAGATCTTGCCAAGACAATTGGTTGCTGTCCATAAATTAACAGCAAGTCCCCATTGTTGAAGACAACACCCACACAACTTTTTGAACATGGACAGGTTGAACTGGTACCTAATTCAAACCTTTACCCCCATGTTACAGAGGCTGGCACAGAAAGTTCTTCTGCAGGATACTGAAATAGAAATGTAAGCTCCAATCCAACCATAAAACCTTTTATCTACAACCTACTTTACTTGCAAAATATGCTAGAGCAATATTGAGCAAAGCTTGCATGAGTATTATTATATAATATAATATAATATATTATTATTATTATTATTATTATTATTATTATTATTATTATTATAATAAACTTATAGATGAGGGAGTTATTTAGCCATCATCAGAGAAACTTCCTGCTACAGCAGATAGGAACAAAAACAGAGAAACATAGACAGACATTGCAGACACACACTCATTTACACACTCACATGAACACATTCACATACAATTATTTACATTCATACACACACACACACACACACACACACACACACACGAAGAGACAGAGAAAGAGAAAGAGAAACAAACAGCTCTAAATGAGACATCCTCATCAAATCCTTGACCTCAGAGCTCAGAAAGCCCCACAAAAGATGAGGCAGAAGAGTTTTGGAAATTGAGAGATTAGATAACACAAGGAGAATAAGATCTTCTAAAGCAATTGAGTATAGCTCATATAAATTCACATAGACTGAAGCAGCAATCATAAAGCCTACACTACACTGTACCAATTTTTCTACATATATACTATAGATTTCAGTTTAGTACTTTTATGGGATTGTTAAATGTGTGAACAAATGGATCTCAATTGCTTTTTCCTTATTTGGGGGCTCTTTAGTTTTTCACTTAGCTTGGCGTGTTTAACCTCTATATGATTTTTTAAAATTTTATTATATTTTGGTATATTTAAAAATATTACATATGATGTGGTTGAAGACCAGATAGTTTAGTTTTACAATTAAGCTTAGTTGTTTAGGGATCAAGATATTTTTAGGTCTAGATAGATGTTTTCATTTGATAATGATGAGATGTGATAGATATTGAATTACAATCAGAATTTTAAACACACCAAGATAGGAAACATGTCTTCTTCAAGGATGCCAAATACAAATAGCCAAAACCCTATAAATGTAACATTTATATAATTCCTGATTGTTTCATGGTTTTTCTTCCTGTAGGTGGTTTATTGTATATATGTGTATATGTGTAATAATATAGATATATATATGTAAAAAATAAAAACATTAATAAAAATTTAAAAAATATTTTATATATGATTCATACAAGATGAAACCTCATAACACAGGCAGAGCTCAATGGACCCAGAGGAGGACTTATCAATGAAAAGAATGTGGGCAACATGAAGTTGGGACAGAGATGTGATGGGGAGACTAAGCAAAACACATGAGGACTAATGATGTATAGACGGAATCCAAATGTCTTCAAGAATACTAGAGTTCTCAAATTTGATGTCAATCGTTTTATAACTAATTTTGATAGCTCTCCAAATCTACAAGGAAACTATACTATATAACGGTACTTTGGAAAACATTTGAAGAAAAACTGAAAATAAAAGTGAAAAGGAATGAATGACTTACCCTTCACTCATTGCTCTCCAGAAGAAAGAAGCAAATTATAAATGTTTGAATACCTCCACTACACACAAGTCCACCAAGCATTTCTAGACAATGATCTGCATTACTGCAACAAATTTCCATCCAGCCAGGCCCTGAGTTTCCCTAATTGAGCTAATTCAATTCAACAAAGAGGGTAAATAAACTTCCTGTATTCTGCACTAAGGCATTTTGGGTATAAACTTTGTGTGGGAAGGCTCAGAACATAAAATTTCAGTTACCATAAGACAATAAGACACTTCTAAATGTTATGCTAGAATCTTTAGTTTTACATTAAACTTCTCTAATTCTGGTCTATTTCAATTTACCAAATGATTTTCTAGTAATACACAGCCAAGAATATATTAATATCATTAAGATACCATCTATAGCCAGGAGTGATGGTGCACACCTTTAATCCCAGCACTAAGGAGGCAGAGGCAGGCAGATCACTGTGAACTTAAGGCCAGCCTGGTCTACAAAGTGATTCCGGGACAACTAAGGATACACAGAGAAACCCTGTCTCTGGAAAAAAACAAAAAACAAAATAAAGTCTATAAGTGAAAGCAAGTTATAGTTGCAGGGAACAAAATCATGATATCCAAGTCAGATGGTGACTTTCTACCAGTCTAAGCCAGAGCAGCACAAGCTGCAGGACTGTGTGGAAGAGTCTATTCAGGTAATTTAATAAGATAAATTTATTTATTTATGGCACTCAGCCTATTTTCTGTTGTAAAAACAGTGACCTGGTTTGTGAGTTCCCCTTGAGAGAATTAATTTGTACAATGTATTAGCCAGTTTGGGGTCAGATTTC
This sequence comes from Acomys russatus, assembly GCF_903995435.1. Taxonomy (NCBI): domain Eukaryota; kingdom Metazoa; phylum Chordata; class Mammalia; order Rodentia; family Muridae; genus Acomys; species Acomys russatus. The sequence continues at coordinate 86,793,835 of NC_067138.1, forward strand.
AATGTGCTCCATCAAATAAATATTGTTCTCTAATTAGATGCATACTTTCAGGTGGGTTATATTTTACATATATATCTGTATATTTGTTTGTAATTTAGGTTTTGTCTATTTCCTATATTAGAACACATCTATTATCTTTATATTTCCCTTTCTCTGTAAATTAATAACAACAGACATAAAACAGCTGTCTGTTACATTTTATCAATATAAAGCAAGTGCTTCTTTTGCAAACTGACTGGAAAAATAATATTTATTTCCCACAGCATGAAAGTGACAAAATACAAGAATGGCTTTACATGAGTACAGCTCCTTGCAGAAGAGCGAAAAATACAGGGATCATCCTGCAGTAGGTTTACTCACCTACAACCACACAGGGACCAATTACACAGAGCAAGGATGGCTTGACAGAATCCAGAATGAATTCAGGAGTCCTAAGAGAGAAGTGAAAATTAGATCAATACAGTTCACGCATAAATGAAAGCAGAGGTAATTAATACTGTAGGTGAGCCAATAAATTAGGCAATTGTGTTAAGGAAATGAAGTAGGACTTTTGCTGCCCTAAGATTTCCTCTATAATCAACAGGAACACCTGAGTCCACGTTGTAATCTTTTTCATAAACAACATTTCTTCAATGTGCTAAGAGGTCTACTAGGTAGATACATGTGATAATGATAAAAATTAACTTCTTAACTATATTAAAACGTATGAATTACATTAAAATGTAAAAAATCCAAAATGTCAAGATATAATAGGTGTTTGTGTTCCAGAAACATGTGTGTATTTCTTAATAAAACTTTCAGTTGAGAATAAATATATTGATAGATTAGGCTTTGTAGCTCATATATGTAACTACAGTACTCAGAGAGCTGAGGCAAAAGGATTTCTGAAAACTTCAAAGCCAACTTGGGCTGTGCTCTGAGGTACTGAGGAGTTCTAGGCCACACTGAGCTAAATATGGGACTCTTTCAAAAATGTACATAACAACTGAATAAAGGATTAAAATATAAATTAGTAAGGTGTTAGAACACATTTTAAAACTTGGCATGAACTTATATCCATGGGGATATTAAACTTTTATGGATTTGGTTTTTTTACATGTCTATCATTACCTACAAATATAAGGGTCAATAGAAAATTCTTGTGTCTTAACTTTGTGATACTACCCTCACCTCACCATGTCACATGTCACAAACAATCAAGTAAAACTATACATCTCTTTATACTTGTAAACTAAATGTTCAAATGTGACTATTAAATGAAATATTTTCTTTCCTTTCCCTATGTTATTACAAATTTCTAATATAACTTTTTTATGTCAAGAAAAATTATATAGCTAAAACAGTTAAAATAAGAGAATGTCTATTTAAAAACACAGTACATATGTAAATCATATAAAAATTGGAGATGAGTTTCGAATTTCACAGATGTTTCCAGACATATTTGCAAGTACTTTACATTACAATATGCTGCATGAATCTTTTGCTTTTTTCATTGATGTGTAACACATTATACAAATTTTCTAGCTTAAAACAACACCAATTTGTTGTTCATGGCTTCTATGGGTGGCTGGGTTCTCAGCTCAGGGTTGTCCAAGCTGATACCCAAATGTTGGTGATAATGTATTCTAAAGTAGAAGATTGACTGGGCAGGCATCCAGATCTCTGCATCCTGGTCTGTTGGCAGGATTTATTTCCTGATTTACCACTGTGTTCATGAAAGCTTGCTTCCTCAAAGCTGGCAGCAAACATAATCTTTACTTCTTTGAGTCTTTGATTAAGTCCTGATACTCTATTACAGGTATCACTTAATCAGAACCATCCAAGATAAACTTCCTTAAGCATATTCACAAAACCTCTATGGTGTCATATAATTGAAACATATTCCGAGGTAAAACTCATTGTTGATAGGGGCAGAACCTTTCCAAGATTTTACTACTTTACTGGCCAAATCTATCATTCAATAAACATTTTCTAACTATTTTGAATTCTGCCTCTTCTCACTTGGTATCACCCACATGCAGGACATTGTCGTTGTTTGCTGTTGCTGTTGTTGTTGTTGTTGTTGTCGTCTTGTTTGGCTGTTGGTAAGCTGTTCCCAACTCTTCATACTTCAGTTCTAGGACTCTTCATTTGGTTCTGTTGTGAATGCTTCCCGTGTTCTGGCTTCATTAACATATACCCCTAAAACTCTTTTCTATTAGCAATTTGTATGTTCTCTCTGGTTCCCTGTTCACTGACAGGAACCACTCTATAATAACTTCATCAGTTTGTAAGCATTTTCAAGGTATCTGTTTTACTTTGTTTTCAGTTGCTGTGATAAAACCATAATCAAAAGCAACTTGGGAAGAAAGGGTTATTTACACTCTGAATAAACTACTGTAAATTGACTTACAGAAAACAGGGTAGGAGCCTAGAGGCAGGAAGTAAAGTAGAAATCATGGAAAAACAGTGTTTATTTGTTTGCTTCCTCTGGCTTGCCCAGTGACCACCTGCGCAGGAATGGCACTGCCTACAGTTGGCTGGGCTCTCCAACATCAATCAGTGCAAAAAAAAAAACAAACAAACAAAAAAAAAAAACAAAACAAAAACAAAACAAACAAAAAAACCCCACAGAATTATAGACTAATGTGATGGAAGCAATTATTAGTTGTGATTCCTGTTTTCCAGACATGTCTAGGTTTGCTTAAATGGACTAACACTGTGACAGTATCTTTGGTTTTATTATCCTTATTGCTTTATATTTTCTATTACATTTATTTATGTCATTATTATATCCATCATTACACAATACCTACTTTGGAATAAGTTTATTAGAATTTTTATATTTACATAAGTTATCTACTTAAAATGTCTTTTCCTTTTTCTTCTAATATCAACAATGTTATGGTTATGTATACAGATAATGTAATATCACCTGGAAATGCTAAGTGGTCTGCTGACATTTTTTAAGTATACTATTTTATCTCCAAATGTCTAGGTATCTACTTTAAGATTGACTGCTATTTAATTATTTGTGTCTGGGGAGTATATGTTTAATAGTTTCAACTCTGTGAAATATATCTTCTTTATATGATATATCAAATGTGGTTGGTCTGTCATGAACGTGAAAAGAGTATGTACTCAGTTACTTATTTATCCTAAAATTGTTGATTAGGCCTTCTGGACCATAGTGCATTCAAGCCTTTTACTTATTGTCAATCAAACAATAAACAATATTAATTGTCTAGGTTATAACAAAGAATATATTTTCCCATCATCTCTATCCCATCCCATACAATTTTAATCTGTTGCTTCATGTAGTCTTGGAATGGTTATATTTTCCCATGAACTGATTTTACATTATTTGACATTTTTATCCCTGGAAATATATTTTATTCTTATGTCTAATTTACTATATAATTGTATACTATAAAGACTATAAATTTCTTACACTTTGTGTTGGCCTAGAAGTTCCGAACATCAGAGATTACTTGACCAGGCAGATAGAGCATTGGTGTTATTCAGAATTTCCCTATCCATCAGAGATAGTCTCTAAAGTTATATTTCTGAACAACAACAATGAACCAGTTCACAGGACACCAGTGTCAGACATAGCACTGTGGACTATGATGATGAAATAAAAAGGTGACACTGAACACTTAGACAAAGAACTTATCTTGTTGAAGCTGAACTGAAAACCTCCTTCCTGCTTTCCAGCTTTTGTGGCTCCAGAAAACACTATGCAAGCTGCAAAGGTATGAAAGCAATTGAACTGCCGAACCCATTTGAAACACCTATAAACCACAACAATTACTATCATGGCAAGATACGCATAAAAATGTAATAAATTGCATTCCCATGTCAGTGACAATTAACACCAGTCTAATTGAACTTAAGCCTCATTCAATGGGAAAGAACTGATGCCTAGCACTGAATACCTAGATAGCTTGCTTAGGCTAGCAAGGTCATGTACCTTAGAAAAGATTCTGTTTCTGTGACTTTTCTAGAAATTTTATCTTTATATGCACAGGTATATGTAGCTAATGCCTCTCATTACAGAAGACTTTCTTTACAACAAATGGAATCCAGCTCAGAAAAATGCAATTGGATATAAGGGAGATATCAAAAGACCATGGAGAGCCCATGACTAACTGATATAGTTATTCCACAGCTCCTGCATCTATGACTCAGGGAGCATTGAAGAAGATGGGACATAAACATTCTAGGAGTCAGAATACCAGGATGTCTGCTGTGAAACAATCTTTCTTAGAAATAGTTGTAAAGACAAAGTCAAAATAGTGGCAAAATCAATAGACTCACTCTCTGTCTCTCCTCCCTGTCTCTCTCTCTCTCTCTCTGTCTCTGTCTCTTTGTCTCTTTCCCCCTATGCCTGTCTCTGTCTCTGTCTCTTTGTCTCTCTCTCTATCTGTGTGTGTGTGTATCTCTCTCTGAGTGTGTGTGTGTGTGTGTGTGTGTGTGTGTGTGTGTGTGTAAGGAGAATCATCAAAGACAAAGAGGCTATCAAGTTGAGAGTTGGGCAGACATGGTGAGAGTTTAAAAGAGCATGTCTACTAGATTTAAAGGAGAGTGTCTAGAAGAGGTTGTAGAGGAAAGGAAGGAAGGAAAGAGATGTGGTTCTCTTTCAGTTAGAAACATGTTTGTTTACATAATGTCTTATTAAACAAATCTGACAAGAAAAGTTGTAGTATTATAAAAAATATATGTTACAGAACTACTGTCATTTCTGACTAATAAAGTAAACGGCTGTATTTTGCTATGATATTAGCTTCACTTTGTCCTTTTCCCATGAATGAAATTCATTAATGCACTACAAACATGAAATCAGTTCACTTCACTGATAATCACAGTTGAAACAATTCTCAATTTGTTGAGCCATCTGAGATCCATTTATTATGGATCTAAATTATAAAGTAATTCACTGCTGATGCTCCCCTGTTTAGACAGCTTAAGATTTTTCATGGTATTCTATATTTGTTTCTTTTTTTTTTTCATACAAAAAATTTAACTTGTTGTAATATATGTTCCTACGTCATGCAACTGATTGCAATTAATAATATATATCTATCTTGAAATATGTTTGCATTGACAGTTAATATCCACCTTTGTAAATTCCTTTCCATACAACAAATCAAATATATAAGTATGAAATTTGGGCCACCATGTCATTTATTATGAGTTCTAATATTTTTCAAATACTTTAATTCATAGATATAGAAACCACTGATAGATCCAGCTATACATAATTCTTATCTTCTTGTTTGCTATTATCACATATTTTTATGATGAATTTTAGACAGTTTCATTCCCTTATCCCATCCTTAAGCTACTGACATCCTCCTTTTTTCCTTTTATTGAAAATAAATCTTTCTCAAATAATATATTGTGATTGAAGTTTTTCCTTCTTCCACACCTCTAAGATCATCAATATTTCCTCTTCCATAAAACATACCCCTTTCTGTCTCGCATCAGAAGCAATCAGCCCTCTACAGGATGAAATAAAATAGAGAAGACATGTTGGAATTATACAAAACCAAAACAAAAAGATAAGAAATGGAATAAGAGATGAGGATCCAAGATGGCGGCGAGCAGTGTGGACCGCGTTTGGAGGCTCCAGTGAACAATTCAGGGAATTGCACAGATTTCTGAGCCAGGAACACCGAGGTCCGAACATCACGGCAGCGGGAGTGCTCCACGGTTCGGAGGGACCAGGGTGCGGAGGACCTGCGTGCCCCTGCACACGGGAGGAGCGTGGTTTTTCTCTGATCGGAGCGGCAGCGGTAGAGGCGGCAGCACCAGCGGCACCAGCAGCGGCGGCTGAGGTTTGCAGCTCATAGCCTTCCGGTGGAGGCGATTGGTGTGGTGGCTGGTGGGAATTGCTGCGGGAAAGGGGACTCGGGGCAGGATTTGGGTCGCGTGGAGCCTTTGGACCCAGATTGGACTCGGCGGACAGTTCGGCCCCAGAGTCCCGGGTATTGGCCCGGCCCAGCAAACAATTCTGCCTGAGGCACTAACTCAGCGTGGCCATAGCTCCCCTGCTGTGGCGCAGGCTTAGTTGAGCACGCTGCTCCACACTAGGCACTACCTCAGCTCAGCGGCAGCTCCCCTGCGGTGACACAGTCTGGGCGGAGCACTTGGGTTCACCACAGGCGCTAACTCAGAGCAGCCGCAGTTCTCCTGCTGTGGCGCAGGCTTGGTGACGTGCTCGGTTCCATCCTAGGCACCACCTCAGCTCAGCGGCAGCTCCCCTGCGGGGACACAGTCTGGGCGGAGCACTTGTCCCACCACTGGCGCTAACTCAGAGCAGCCGCAGTTCTCCTGCTGTGGCGCAGGCTTGGTGACGTGCTCGGTTCCATCCTAGGCACCACCTCAGCTCAGCGGCAGCTCCCCTGCGGGGACACAGTCTGGGCGGAGCACTTGTCCCACCACTGGCGCTAACTCAGAGCAGCCGCAGTTCTCCTGCTGTGGCGCAGGCTTGGTGACGTGCTCAGTTCCATCCTAGGCACCACCTCAGCTCAGCGGCAGCTCCCCTGCGGTGACACAGTCTGGGCGGAGCACTTGTTCCACCACTGGCGCTAACTCAGAGCAGCCGCAGTTCTCCTGCTGTGGCGCAGGCTTGGTGACGTGCTCGGTTCCATCCTAGGCACCACCTCAGCTCAGCGGCAGCTCCCCTGCGGGGACACAGTCCGGGCGGAGCACTTGTTCCACCACTGGCGCTAACTCAGAGCAGCCGCAGTTCTCCTGCTGTGGCGCAGGCTTGGTGACGTGCTCGGTTCCATCCTAGGCACCACCTCAGCTCAGCGGCAGCTCCCCTGCGGGGACACAGTCCGGGCGGAGCACTTGTTCCACTACTGGCGCTAACTCAGAGCAGCCGCAGTTCTCCTGCTGTGGCACAGGCTGGACAGAGCTCTCGGTTCCACCAGCTCTAAGACTCTGGTTGGACACAGTGTACAGTTTGAATCCAGAATTCCTGGCTGAGATTGGTGGTCAGTTCGGGCCCTGAGTCAATAACTGACCACAGCACGCACTTTGGGCCAAAAGGCCCTAGTGGAGCTTGGTGCGTAGTCCCAGCCCAAAAATTCTGGCTGGGCCCTGTGTGCATTTTGGGCCCAAAATCCCTAGCTGAGCTTGGCAGACGGTTCTGGCCCTGAGAATCTAGCTGAGTTCTGCCCGTGGTTCGGTCCCAGTGCTCCTGGCTGGACTTGGCAGGGAACACAGAAGGCTGTGGATACCTTGGCCTGACCCAACGCTCATTCAGAGACCCAGAACAATTGCAGGATCCACAGCAGAGAGGGACTGAGGATCACTGGCTGTGAGAGACCAGAACAACAGGGCTAACCTCCTAACATCCACACCAGTGAAGCTTTGAGCTCGCAGCCTAGGGAAATCGTAAGAAAACAAGTGAATCTATCATCAGACACCCTCCATTCAACTCTGGAAGCTACCCAACAAAAACAAAGACGGCAAGATGTCTAAAGGACAACGAAAAAGCATACGCAAAAACCCCAAAACAACATGGCGTCTCCAGTTTCCAGCTATCCCAAAGAAAACCACCCAGAGAACTCAAATACAACGGAAATACAAGAAAATGACCTCAAATCCTTAGTAATGAGGATGATAATGGAGGAAACAAATAAAATTCGTAATCAAATGCAGGAAGACGCAGACAAACAGGTGAGAGACATAAAAGAAGCACATAGAGTGGAACTGGAAAAATTGCAGGAAATGCAAACAACCAGATGAAAGAAATAACTAAAACGGTTCAAGCTCTGAAGACCTATAAAGAGGCAATGGAAGAAACTCAGGAATATACAAAAAATCAGATGAAAGAAATCAAAAAATCAGTTCAAGATCTGAAAATGAAAATGGATTCAATGATAAACACACAGACAGAAGAAAAACGAGAACGTGAGACCTCAGAGAAGAAGGCGAGCAACACAGAGGTGAGCTTTTCTAACAGAATCCAAGAGATGGAAGAACGAATCTCAGGGCTAGAAGATACAATCACAGATATTGAATCAACCATTAAAGAAAATGCCAAATCTGGAAAACTCCTGACACAAAACATCCAAGAAATTAAGGACACCATGAAAAGAAGAAATTTGCGGATAATAGGCATTGAAGAAAGAGAAGACATCAGACTCCAGGGCCCAGAAACTATTCTCAACAAAATCATAGAAGAAAATTTCCCCAATCTAAAGAAAGAGATGCCTATAAACATACAAGAGGCCTACAGAACACCAAATAGAATTGACCAGAAAAGAAAAACTGCCCGCCACATAATAATCAAAACACAAAACATGCAGAACAAAGAAAAAATATTAAAAGCTGCAAGGAAAAAGGGCCAAATAACATTTAATGGTAAACCTATCAGAATTACACCTGACTTCTCAGCAGAGACCATAAAAGCCAGAAGGTCCTGGACAGAGATCCTGCAAACCCTAAGAGAACACAGATGCCAGGCCAGACTACTTTACCCAGCAAAATTATCAATAACCATTGATGGAGAAAACAAAATATTCCATGACAAAAACAAATTCAAACAGTACCTATCCACAAACCCAGCTTTACAGAAGGTACTAGAAGGAAAACTCCATCCCAAAGGGTCAAGCTACAACCAAAACTACCCAGGAAATAGATAACTATCCATGGCAAAAACACAACTACACAAAACGCTCGACTGGAAACAACATCAAAATTAAGACTCTTAACAGTCACTGGTCATTAATATCTCTCAACATCAATGGCCTCAATTCTCCAATAAAAAGACACAGACTAACCGAATGGGTACATAAACAAGACCCAACATTCTTCTGCATCCAAGAAACACATCTCACCCATAATGAAAGGCATTACCTCAGGGTAAAAGGTTGGAAAAAAATATTCCAAGCAATGGTCACAAGAAGCAAGCAGGTGTAGCCATTTTAGTATCGAACAAAATAGACTTTCAACCAAAATTAATCAAAAGGGATGAGGAAGGACACTTCATACTCATCAAAGGTAAAGTCAACCAAGATGACATCACAATTCTGAACATCTATGCTCCCAATACAAGGGCACCCACATATGTAAAAGATCTCCTAAAAAAGCTTAAACCACACATCGATCCCCACACAATAATAGTGGGAGACTTCAACACCCCACTCTCACTGAAGGATAAGTCATTGAAACAGAAACTAAGCCGAGAAATAACATCATTAACCAATGCCATGGGTCAAATGGATCTAACAGATATCTATAGAACCTTTCACCCAAACAAGAAAGAATACACCTTCTTCTCTGCACCCCATGGAACCTTCTCCAAAATTGATCACATCGTAGGTCACAAAGCAAGCCTCAACAGATACAAGAGGATTGAAATAATACCTTGTATCCTATCAGATCACCATGCTCTTAGGCTGCAATTCAACAACAACAGAAATAACAAAAAGCCTACACGTTTGTGGAAACTAAACAACTCTCTGCTAAATGACACCTGGGTCAGGGAAGAAATAAAGAAAGAAATCAAGGAGTTTCTGAAATTCAATGAAAATGAAGAAACAACATACCCAAATTTGTGGGATACATTGAAAGCAGTGCTAAGAGGAAATTCATAGCACTAAGTGCCTTTAAAAAGAAATTGGAAACATCGCACATAAGCATCTTAACAACACAACTGGAAGCCCTAGAAAAAAAAGAAGCAGAAACACCCAAGAGGAGTAGACGCCTGGAAATTATCAAACTCAGGGCTGAAATTAACAAATTAGAAACTAAGAAAACAGTCCAAAGAATCAACAAAACCAAAAGCTGGTTCTTTGAGAAAATCAACAAGATAGACAGACCATTAGCCAAACTAACTAAAAGGCAGAGAGACAGTATTGAAATGAACAAAATCAGAAATGAAAAGGGAGACATAACAACAGACACTGAAGAAATTCAAAGAATCATAAGATCCTACTTTGAAGGCATATACGCCACAAAATTTGAAAATCTAAGGGAAATGGACGATTTTCTTGATCAAGTTCACTTGCCAAAGTTGAGTGAAGAACAGATAAACAAGTTAAATAGTCCCATTTCCCCGACAGAAATAGAAGCAATCATCGATGGTCTCCCAACCAAAAAAAGCCCAGGGCCAGATGGTTTTCAGTGCAGAATTCTACCAGACCTTTAAGGGCGAGCTAATACCGATACTCTTCAAGCTACTCCAAAAGATAGAAATGGATGGAAAATTACCAAATTCATTCTATGAGGCCATAGTCTCATTGATACCTAAACCTCACAAAGACTCAACAAAGAAAGAGAATTTCAGACCAATTTCTCTTATGAACATAGATGCAAAAATACTAAATAAAATACTTGCAAAACGAATACAGGAGCACATCAAAGATATCATTCATCATGACCAAGTAGGCTTCATTCCAGGCATGCAGGGATGGTTTAATATACGGAAATCCATCAATGTAATCCATCATATAAACAAACTGAAAATAAAAAACCACATGATTATCTCCTTGGATGCAGAGAAAGCATTTGATAAAATTCAACACCCATTCATGTTTAAAGTTTTAGAGAGATCGGGGATACAAGGCACTTTCCTCAACATAATAAAGGCTATATACAGCAAGCCAATAGCCAAAATCAAAGTAAATGGTGAGATACTCAAGGAAATTCCTCTAAAATCGGGAACAAGGCAAGGCTGCCCACTCTCTCCATATCTCTTCAATATAGTACTCGAAGTTCTAGCCAGAGCAATAAGACAACAAAAGGAGATCAAGGGGATCCAAATGGGAAAGGAGGAAGTCAAATTATCCCTCTTTGCAGATGATATGATAGTGTACATAAGTGACCCTCAAAACTCCACCAGAGAACTCCTAAAGCTGATAAACACCTTCAGCAAATTGGCTGGATACAAATTAACTCAAAAAGTCTGTAGCCTTCCTATACACAAATGACAAGCTTGCAGAGGAAGAAATTAGGAAAACCACACCCTTCACATTAGCCACAAGCAATATAAAATATCTAGGAGTTACCCTAACTAAGCAAGTGAAGGACTTGTATGAAAAAATTTCAAAACTCTGAAGAAAGAGATTGAAGATGACCTGAGAAGATGGCGTGATCTTCTTGCTCATGGATCGGGAGAATTAACATAGTAAAAATGGCCCTCCTACCAAAAGCAATCTACAGATTCAATGCAATCCCTATCAAAATAAACTACACAATTTTTTAAAGACATTGAAAGTTCAATTCTGAACTTCATATGGAAAAACAAAAAACCCAGAATAGCTAAACAATCTGTACAATAAAGATGCTCCGGAGGAATCTCCATACCTGATCTCAAACTGTACTATAAAGCAATAGTACTTAAAACAGCATGGTACTGGCACAGCAACAGGCTGGTTGATCAGTGGAATCGAATCGAAGACCCAGATATGAATCCACACACATATGGCACTTGATTTTTGACAAAGAAGCCAAATCCATTCAATGGAAAAAGGATAGCATCTTCAACAAATGGTGCTGGTCTAACTGGAGGTCTATGTGTAAAAAAATGAACTGGACCCATATTTGTCACCTTGCACAAAACTCAAATCCAAGTGGATTAAAGACCTCAACATAAAACCAGAGACACTAACTCACTTAGAAGAAAAAGTGGGAAAGAGCCTGGAACATATTGGCACAGGAGACAACTTCCTGAACAGAACACCAACGGCCCAGGCCTTAATGTCAACCATTAATAAATGGGACCTCATGAGGCTGAGAAGCTTCTGTAAGGCAGGAGACACTGTCAAGAGAACAAAGCGACAGCCTACAGACTGGGAAAAAATCTTCACCAACCCTACATCTGACAAGGTCTAATATCCAAAATATATAAAGAACTCAAGAAATTAAACACCACCAAACCGAATAACCCAATTGAGAAATGGGGCTTGGAACTAAACAGAGAATTCTCAACAGAGGAGTATCAAATGGCTGAGAAACACTTAAAGAAATGCTCAACCTCCTTAGTCATCAGGGAAATGCAAATCAAAACAACTCTGAGATTCCATCTTACACCCATCAGAATGGCTAAGATCAAAAATTCAAGCGACACCACATGCTGGCGAGGATGTGGGGAGAGAGGAACACTTCTTCATTGCTGGTGGGAATGCAAACTAGTACAGCCACTTTGGAAATCTATCTGGTGCTATCTCAGAAAAATGGGAATAGGGCTTCCTCAAGACCCAGCTATTCCACTCCTTGGAATATACCCAGAAGATGCTCCAGCACACAACAAGAAAATTTGCTCAACCATGTTCATAGCAGCCTTATTCATAATAGCCAGAACATGGAAACAGCCTAAGTGTCCCTCAGTAGAAGAGTGGATAAAGAAACTGTGGTACATATACACTATGGAATACTACTCAGCTATTAAAAACAAGGAATTCCCGAAATTTGTGGATAAATGGATTGAGCTAGAAATGATCATAATGAGTGAGTTAACCCAGAAGCAGAAAGAATCAAATGGTATATACTCACTTATATCTGCATACTAGCCCAAGGGGCATGTCCCACGAAAGCCTTCACTTACCAGGAAACTGGGACAGAGGGGAAGGCATCCTATTGGGACTCTAAATGAGAGACGCATGGGAGAACAGCAAAATAAAAGGATCCAGAGGGTCCTAGAAATCTACAAGTAGAACAATATGATAGGCAGATTTGGGCCCAGGGGTCCCGCTCAAACTAAGGCACCAGCCAAGGACAATACAGGAGGTAAACTTTAAACCCCTTCCCAGATCTAGCCAATGGTCAGAATATTCTCCACAGTTGAGTGGAGAGTGTGATACGACTTTCTCATATACTCTGGTGCCTCACATTTGACCATGTCCCCTGGAGGGGGAGACCTGGTGGCACTCAGAGGAAGGACAGCAAGTAGCCAAGAAGAGACTTGATACCCTATGAGAATATATAGGAGGACGTAATCCCCCTCAGGAACAGTCATAGGGGAGGGGAATAATGGGAAAATGGGGGGGGGGGGAGGAATGGGAGGATACAAGGGATGGGATAAACATTGAGATGTAACAAGAATAAATTAATAATAAAAAAAAAAAAAAAAAACAACAGTAAAAATAAAAAAAAAAAAAAAAAAAAAGAAATGGAATAAGAAAAGACACAAGGAAGCAGAAACCCACTAGTTCATTTATTCAGGAATCCTATAAAAACACTAACTTAGAAGCCATAATATATATGTAAGGAACCCATAGAGTAAAGAGAAGAAAACTATATAAATCAATAACAGTTTTTAAAAGAAAGAGCACTGACATGACGTTGTGACACAAGGAACCTCCAAAGATGAAGTTGAATTCATTACCTCTTTGCCATCTACACTTGGACATACAATCTACCTTTATGAGTAGTGTTTCTTTATTAAAACTCCCTTGGAGGAAGCAAATTTTCATTTCAAAATACCTGTGCACTGCAGTTAGCTCTGGGGTTACCGGTGGGAGTGTGAAGCTATTTCTTTCATCCCTAGGAACCCATCTGGTGTAGACCCATTCAGGCCCTATGCATGTTGCCTCAGTCCCTGTTAGTTCATATATGCATCAATCCTGTTGATTTAGAGGGCCTTCTTCTTATGGTGTCTTAAGGTCTCTCCAGCTCTTAAATTATTTCTGCCTCTACTTCTGAGAGGTTACCTGAGCCCTGAGTGGAGGGATGTGATGGAGGCATCTCATTTATGGTCTCTCACTTTCTGCATAATGTCTGGTTGTTGTAAGTCTCTATACTTGTTCTCATCTGCTACAGGAGACAGATTCTATAATGGCCATTATCCTTCCCAAGAACCCTGCTTAACCCTGCTTCTATTATAACGTCTTTTGATTTTATGTGGCCCATTGGGTTTACCAAGAATTTCTTGCTCAATCATAGACAGAAGCAATTTATCTTATAGTTACTGATAGATTATAGACTTCATTTGGGAAGATCATCTAGTATACCTAGTATCCACCCAGATTTAATCATGTTTACTTATACTAACTTTCATTTACCTCTCTTTCCCCCAAAAAGTATCATTGATTTTATTTTGATCTAAAGCAATGACAAGAACAGAAGGACAGAGGAATTTTTTTTTTTTGGTTTTCTGGGTTTGTTGTTGTTGTTGTTTTGTTTGTTTATGGGGGGATGTGTGCATTTCTAAACTGTTATTATTTTTACAAGTAAATTTTATTTTTAAATTTTGATAATCTGAATTTTCAATTTTCTTTCTTTTGTTATTAGTATATTTTATGTCTAGCTTATATCATAATTCAAAGGCCTTCAAACACTGTTCCTATATCACATCCTAAATTTTCAATAAAATGAACTTTTGAATAGATAAAAATTAAAGAAAAGCTTTACTCAACAAAATGAAACCTAAAGAAAGTACAATCAGATAACATGAAAAATAAATAAGATGACATTATTGGTTATGACATTATTCTTATAAATTGGATTGTGTATTTGTCAATAGAATTTATTTTGCAAATAAGTTTGAAAACCTCTTCTGAGTAAAGACATAAAATTTACTCTTGTGAGATTAAAGCATGGAAACATTGCATTATTTTGTATCTTCCATAGAACAAGAAGAAATGTCAAAGCAAGGACATAGAATATAGTTTTGGGTAAAAGGTAAAGCTTTACTATGTGCCCTGATCAAGACATCACAATCTAAGCTTTTTTTCAAATCACAAAAAGAGTGTTAAACTACTAATGCATTTTAGAGGGTTCAAGGAGTGATCAAAACACATAAAAGAAACTTTAAAAATACTGATATAAAGAAGAGTAATGATTTTTTACTTGTTTCCAAAGAATGAAATGTACAGGCTTGTTTATCTGTTCTTCACTCAACTTTGGCAAGTGAAATTGATCAAGAAAATCGTCCATTTCCCTTAGATTTTCAAATTTTGTGGCATATATGCCTTCAAAGTAGGATCTTATGATTCTTTGTATTTCTTCAGTGTCTGTTGTTATGTCTCCCTTTTCATTTCTGATTTTGTTGATTTCAATACTGTCTCTCTGCCTTTTAGTTAGTTTGGCTAACGGTCTGTCTATCTTGTTGATTTTCTCAAAGAACCAACTCTTGGTTTTGTTGATTCTTTGGACTGTTTTCTTAGTTTAAAATTTGTTAATTTCAGCCCTGAGTTTGATTATTTCCAGATGTCTACTCCTCTTGGGTGTTTCTGTTTCTTTTTTTCTAGGGCTTCCAGTTGTGTCGTTAAGATGCTTATGTGCGATGTTTCCACTTTCTTTTTAAAGGCACTTAGTGCTATGAATTTTCCTCTTAGCAATGCTTTCAATGTATCCCACAAATTGGGTATGTTATTCCTTCATTTTCATTGAATTTCAGAAACTCCTTGGTTTCTTTCTTTATTTCTTCCCTGACCCAGGGTTCATTTAGCAGAGAGTTGTTTAGTTTCCACGTACATGTAGGCTTTTCGTTATTTCTGTTGTTGTTGAATTGCAGTCTAAGACCATGGTGATCTGAAAGGATACAAGGTATTATTTCAATCCTCTTATATCTGTTGAGGCCTGCAGGACATCCTTTTGGGACTCTAGATGAGAGAAGCATGGGAGAATAGCAAAGTAGAAGGATCCAGAGGGTCCTAGAAACCTACAAGTAGAACATTATGACAGATAGATTTTGGCCCAGGGGTCCCGCTCAAACTAAGGCACCAGCCAAGGACAATACAGGTGGTAAACTTTAAACCCCTACCCAGATCTAGCCAATGGACAGAACATTTTCCACAATTGAGTGGAGAGTGGGGTATGACTTTCACACGAACTCTGGTGCCTCATATTTGACCATGTCCCCTGGCGGGGGAGACCTGGTGGCACTCAGAGGAAGGATAGCAGGTTACCAAGAAGAGACTTGATATCCTATGAGCATATACAGGGGGAGGAAATCCCCCCTCAGGAACAATCATAGGGGAGGAGAATAAGGGGAAAATGGGAGGGAGGGAAGAATGGGAGGATACAAGGGATGGGATAACCATTGGGATGTAACAAGAATAAATTAATAAAATATTTTTTAAAAAAGAAAATGTACAGGCAAATCCACTAAGTAGTAGGAAGGCATAACTGCCTTTGACTGACATCACCTTTGTACCAAAGCACATTTTAGAGCCATTTTCAGTGGTAATATATAACTTCTTAGATGTTAATACATTAGGGTTTCACAGTAGCAAACCTAGAGTAAACTTAAGTAGGGTATGAGAATTAAACAAGATAAGATACGCATCTACCTTTCCACACAAACAGAAGTTATCTGTTTTATCGAAAATTCCAAAGGGAATTAATTAGCACAGTTCCTTCATCACAATCAGTTTGAACACATGTGAGCTCAGACAGCAGCATAGACTTGGAAAAAATAATGTTCAAACCTTAAAAGGATATGGAAGGAATAAAAAATGATATCCACTGAAACAAACCTATAATTGTAATTTAAAGAAATACCTGTTAGTTAAAAACAATGTCATGCATTTTGGATCTTCTTTGTTGTGGATCAAAGTACGCAAAAGAATTATGCATCTTTGAAGTTGAGCTTTCTGCTGAAATTCACATGCCTACAGTATGTTCACTTTCAATTTGACTTAATGAATGTCTTATTGATACACTAAGTAATAGATCCAGCCTTGTTGACCCACATATAAATGAGAACATGTAATGTTTGTCTTTCTGTGGTTGAATTATCTCACTCAGCATGTTTTCAAATTCCATGCATTTATATGTATATTCTATAGTTTAATTTTTCTTTACAGATAAAAAAATCCTATTGTGTGTAGACACTGAATTTTTATAACTTATTCATCAGTTCATTGGCATCTAGAATATTTCAGTATCCCAGCTATTGTGAATAAAGCAGTAATCAACAAAGATTAACATGTGACACTGTGGTAGAATATAATATCTTTTCAATAAATACCCAGAACTGGTATACTGGCTCATAGGGTATGGATATTTCTAATCTTTTGGAAACATTTCATACTGATTTTCAGTTTATACTCACCAATACTGTTTGAAAGTTTTCCTTTCACCACATCTTTGCTAATATTTGATATCTAATTTTTTTAATAATAGCTATTCTGAATGAGATAAGATGAAATCTCAAAGAAGTTTTAATTAGTTTTTCCTTTAAGGCTAAAGAATATGAACACTTTCTTTTATTTATTTATTTTATAATATATTCACATTACATCCCATTTGTAATCCCCTTGCTCTTATCTTCCTCTCCCCATGCTCTCTCCCTTTTCTGACCTATTCATCTCTCCTGAACCTCTGACAGGTGGTGTCCTCTTCCCCCACCATCTGACCACAGCCTATCAGGCCTCATCTGGATAGCCTGCATTTCTTTCCTCTGTGTGCCACCAGACCTCTCTGCCAAGGGGCAGAAATCAAATTGCAGGAACCAGAGATCTTGTCAGAGGCAGTGCCCCCATTCTCCCCTCCCCTTCTTCATGTGGAGAATGAGCTGTCCATTGGCTACATCTGAACAGGGGATCTAGGTTCTGTTTGCAATGTCCTTGGTTTGGTGCACTACTTCGTGCAGGTCCCCTAGGGTTCAGATGCTCCAGCCTTTATAGTTTCCTTGTGGGGCTCCTGCCAATTCCCTCCCTACTTCCTTCAATCCCCCAACCCTTTCACACAACTGGCAGCTCTTTGCCTAGTGTCAGGCTGCAAGTCCCATTCTCTGGGTGGAGTCTCTCTGAGGACCACTATGTTGGGCTAATATATATAAAGAGTATATACCATGCATGTGTTTATGAGTCTGGGTTGCCTCACTCAGGATGATCATGTCTACTTCCATCCATTTGCCTGAAATTTTCAAGATTTCTCTGATTTTGTCAGCTGAATAGTATTCCATTGTGTAAATGTACCACAGTTTGTTTTTCCTTTATTCAGTTGATGGTCATCTAGGTTGTTTCCAAATTCTGGCTATTATGAATAAAGCTGCTATGAATATATTTGAGCAAATGTCCTTGTATGGTGGAACATCATTTGGGTATATGCCTAGGAGTGGAATAGCTGGGTCTGTAAGCAGCACCAATTGCAATATTCTGAAAAAGCACTAGATTGATTTCCAAATTGGTTGTACAAATTTGCACTCCCACCAGCAGAGGAGGACTGTTCTGTTTTCTCCACATATTTGTCAGCATGTGCTCTCACTTGAGATTTTTATCTTAGCCATTTTGATTTTTATTTGGATTTCCCTGATGGCTAAGAACATTGAAAATTTCTTTAAGTGTTTTTCAGCCATTGATATTCCCCTATTGAAAAATTCTCTGTTTAGCTCTATACCCCATTTTTACTGGAGGTGTTTAGTTTGGTGGTGTTTAATTTCTTGAGTTCTTTATATATTTTGGATATTAGCCCTCTGTTGGATGTGTGAATATCTTTTCCCCCTCTGTAAGCTGTCATTTTATTCTTTTGACATTGTTCTTTCCCTTGCAGAAGCTTCTCAGAACATGAATATTTTAAAAAATATTTCTTAGTTGTTATCTAAGTTACTTTTCTTGCAATGTAATAAAAAACCATGACCAAAGCAGCCTAAAGAAGAACACATTTATTTGGGGCTTACTGTTACATAGGATTAGAGTACATGATATCAGAGATAGGAAACAGGGTGGTAGCAGACAGGCATCTGGAACTGGAAGCTAAGAATTCACATTTTGAAACATGTGGACAGAATATCTACTAACAGAAATGCATGTGGCTTTTGAAACCTCGAAGCATGCCCCAGAGTCACTTCCCACATCAAGGCCAAGTCTTCTAAGCCTCTCCAAACAGTGCCAACAGCTCTGGGTCAAATATTCAACCCTGGGTATTTGTGGTAGATATCCCATTGAAACCACAACAGCCATTCCTGTTTCTTATGAAAACTGTGATCAGTTTCATAGTTTTTTAACCTTAAAATATCTTTATTGGTTCTTTGTTAGTTTCACATCATACACTTTAATCCCACTCATCCCCTCCCCTCATAACTGCCCTCTACCCTTGCAACCTTCCCCCTAACAGAGGAAAAAAAAATCTCTTTATGGAACTTGATTATTGGTCTTATTTCTGGGGAGACAAGGGTAAAACGTTTTTCTCTAAGCTTACACTCTGAAATGTACTACCTATGCTTTCTTCTAGGAGTTTCAGAGATCTAGATAATAAAATTGAGCTATTGGATCAGATTTGGAATTGATTGGGAGAACAGCAAAATAAAAGGATACAGAGGGTCCTAGAAATCTACAAGTAGAACAATATGATAGGCAGATTTGGGCCCAGGGGTCCCGCTCAAACTAAGGCACCAGCCAAGGACAATACAGGAGGTAAACTTTAAACCCCTTCCCAGATCTAGCCAATGGTCAGAATATTCTCCACAGTTGAGTGGAGAGTGTGATATGACTTTCTCACGTACTCTGGTGCCTCACATTTGACCATGTCCCCTGGAGGGGGAGACCTGGTGGCACTCAGAGGAAAGACAGCAGGTAGCCAAGAAGAGACTTGATACCCTATGAGCATATACAGGGGGACGTAATCCCCCTCAGGAACAGTCATAGGGGAGGGGAATAATGGGAAAATGGGGGGGGGGGAGGAATGGGAGGATACAAGGGATGGGATAAACATTGAGATGTAACAAGAATAAATTAATAAAAAAAAAGGGGAAAAAAAAAGAAAAAATAATCAAGTTTCATTATACTACGCCAGGCTTATCTAGCTTCCCCAGCGCCATTTAATAACGGCAGAGTATTTTCTCCAATGTGCACATTTGACATATTTGTGAAAACAAATGATTTCTTTAAATTACAAAGGCACATTACATTTTGTAAAAGGACTTTTCTGCAACCATTGAAATGATATTATTTCTGTTCCTGCGTATAATTACTTAGCGGCTTGCATTTATTCACTTCTGTATGTTGAACCATCCCTGCATACCTGGAATAAAGCAAACTTTATCATTGTGAACGATCTTTCAGATATGATTTTAAATGCAGTTTAAGAATATTTCATTGAGAATTTTTGTACTCTATGTTCATCCAGAAGAGTAGGTATAATTACCATTGTTTTGGGACTCTTTAGGTTATTTTGTTGTCAAGTGAATGCTGAATTTGTAAAAATCACTTGGAATTGTGCTTTTGTTAACATTTTATGAAATAATCTGAGAGGTGTTGGTGTTCTTGAAAGTAAAGTATAATTCTGTGCTGAATCCATACGTCCTTGGCCTCCTTCTAGATGACTTCTGAATTTATCCTTTGCTTAGCTCACCTTTTGATGAGCTTTTGAATGATACACAAGTATCTTCCCAAACTGGGCATAGAGATCTACCCACAGACTTCTTCGCAAAATAGCTTTCTCACAAATTTTACAGTAATATCTTACCCAGATTGATCACCATCTATTTAAACCATTGGCATAGGACATGAATCAGGAAATAATTAAGCACACATTTAATAATTTCCCCTTCCAAGTAATATGTACTTTCATGTGTACTTGAACAAGTTCTGCTTAATGTGAAGATTTTCCTTCACTGTGCCTTTCAGGGTTGTTCCAGAAAAGAGTTGGGATGATGTGGCTGTCCATTTCTAAGTTGCACTATCATAACATGCAGAATTTCAGCACACCTTGCCCTAGACATGTCTTTCCCATGAAGCATGCACACATGCTTAGGAATAGAAAACATTGGAACAGGAGTAGAAGCCATAGGCACTGAGGCAACTTCTTCACACAAATTGTCTGTGCCTTCATGGTTCTGCCTGACTCCAATCACATATAGATCAATTTCCTTTAATAATGGATTGTACTGTACACATCATACTTTAGAGCTTGGTGAGTCATATAACCCATAGCTTATAGTGGGAAACTTAGGACACAGGGTAACTTGGTAGCTTATTGTTAAACATTCACTTTTCACTAATGATAAACCAAGAACTGTCTCCAAAAGAACAGTTGTCTGCATATGGTGGTAGAACCATGACTCAAAATTCCAAGGGTCTTCTCTATGATTCACCTGTTGAGTCATTCCAAAGCTTCCATTCCATTTGCCACTGACACCTCAAGTACTGTCAGGTCTGCTAGATCATATGATCCAACAGGTAGAATAGCCTGGACTTGTTGAAGAGTTTTCTTCTGTTCAATGACTCCATTAAAGCTGACAGCTTTTAATTGGTATAGGTCTGAAGTAATGCACCCATGTGACCAATATACTGTTTCAGGTTCTACATAAGCCTAGTGAGTCTTATACTTCTTTTGTCTTGGAGAGAATGGCCAGGAGCAACAATTCATACTTTGCCTTAGAGAGAATAATTCTACATGCTCCACACCACTGGACTCTAAGAAATTTCACTGAGTTTGTAAAAGGTCCTTGATATTTAGTTTATTTATTTATATTATCTGATGCATATGTATTTACCAACAAGTACAAACTGGTTGCTTCATCTTGGTGTCTTAATCTAATCAATTTAATGTCATCAATATGCTGGACCAATGTGATATTTTGTGGAAGTTGATCAAGATTCATTTGAACTGTTAGAACAAAGTGGGACAGTTAATATATCCTTGAGATAAAATTATAAAATAATATTATTGGCATTAGCAAAGGAAGTAAATTTGTTTCTGATGGTTCTAGTGAACAGGTATATAATTTTTTTCTAAATTAGTAGGTGAATAACTTGTACAAGAAGATGTGTCAGTCAATCTGCTCAAGAAAGGACACCATATTTGGTATGTTACCTGACATCTGAGTCACTATGTAAGTTTGCAATAATCATCTGTCATTTTACATGATTTATCTGTCTTCTGCACAGGCTATTTATGAAGAGGTAAAGGGAGATGCAATGAGGATCACCACACCTGGAGTTTCCAAGTCTTGATGATGTTGCTAATTCTAAAATCCTTTCAGAAATGTGACTGCCTTTACTCTTCATGTCAGGAAACCACTGTGGGGATTCTGTCAACTTCTAAATACATCCGTCCCATTTATACATCTTAGAACTGGGAAAATAATCACAGAATGAGTTTGAAGACCCATTGTCAATCAGCCTTCTACCAGAACTTTATTATCTGCCTTCCATAAATGTCTGCTTTAACTGGAAGGTTAGAATGATTCTTGGGGTCTCCCAGGATCAGCGCCTATTCAGAAGCAGTAGCCAATATCTCCAGAAAAGATGACTGTTTGCTTTTGCCTCAGTCTACAGTTACTGTAACAAATGTTCCTTCTAGGGAGAGATGGGAAAATGGCTAAGAGTAAAGTTCTAAAGTATTTAATAAGGTCCTTCCACAAGAGGAACTGAACTTCTTTTCATTCAAGGAGTTCTTGGTCTAGAAACGATCAAATCTGGAAATGAGTTGAGGGCAGAAGTACCATTCCTACTGGTACATCCAAGAAAGCCTTTCCTTCATGTGTTTAAATTGTTTTTGGGTTATACTGATTAAACAAAACATAATAGGTTTCTTATATATTTTATTTCTGGACACACCATTAGCCAGTCCCAAAGATGCATATAAGTCACACCATGATAAAATCACTCTGCCTATATTGCCACTACAGGTCTGACCATTACAGAAATTGCTTTTCCTTCTCTTTCCATTATGATAAGAACACTCTCTTTGGCTTTGGTGATTCAGGGCAGCCACCTGCCTCCTGCTAATCCAGAGCCCAATTAAACTCATTATATTTAATTGATTCAATTGAATAGTGGTATCTCCACAGCTAAGATCCTGCACAAGGAGCAGAACAATGATAAAGCTCTTCAAATCTACTAGTGACCCTCTCATTATTTGCTGTCTTATAGAATTAGTAAAGGGCACATTTCCTGGACTCTCCATTGTAGTAAATTAGGTTTTTCCGTAGTTTCCTATTTCAGCATTCCAAAATTCCTTAAGCTTTAAAATCCTTTCCTGAGGGATTTTATGGCATCTTCAGCTCCTTTTCACTAGGGTGTCTTTTGACACATGCTTCGTTGTAACCAAGCAAAAGGCTCTTTATACCTTTGAAACTGTTCAAACTTCCATAGCATAAACTCAGGCTGATTCTGTATTATACTTAGTCCACCATTATCCCACACCCTGAAATACCATTCTGATGCATAATCCTGAGACTTTTGCCTGAGCAATTTAGCAATCTCATTACACTCTGGTGGCGTAGCACATTTCCTCATTACTACATTCACTACCTCCCCTCTATGGGCCTGTTAATTTTCCAGCCTTGAGAGTTGTTAAAAGTTGCAAGCATCAGTAGGCTTCTTCCACACATTTTCATCCCAAATATAATGTTACAACTTTTTACCAATAAGTGTTCTTGGTTTAACTGCCACCACTTTGCAAGAATGGAACTTGAAATTTTGTTGTCATTCTGCCAATCTTGTAATGTGTTCTTGGGTTTGAGTTTGAGCAACTTGAACTCTATGGCTACTAGAGAACAGATGCTCATCTAGTTCATACTCAGAAATCCTGTTGTAAAGGTCAAAGCTTATATGAACCTACAGAGACTGATGCAGCACATGGCCTGCACTGGTCTGCACCGGCTCTTCTCTGCATGTACTATGCCTTCTAACTTAGTTTTTATGGGATTCCTGGGTATGCAAAGGAGTGGTTCTCTGTTTCTTGTGCATTAGTTTTTGTTTTATCTTTTTAAACATATTTTATTTAAATAAGAAGCCCTGTTGTGAACATTATTCATGCAAATCTAGAGCAAGTTGTTTTTTTCATTGAAACCATACTTTTGCTTTGTCAGTTAGTCCAGTGATTCCATAGGCAAGTATCCAGCATTATCATTTTCATTATTTTCTCCACAAACTTTGTAAAGTTTTATGTACAGATTTCCATGTCTCAATGTTCCCCAATCAACCAGGGGATTCTTTTGGAGAACTAGCTGTCAATTACTGTAAAGTTTGTTACAGATACTTTAAAAGATCATCTTATAATTATATTTCTCTAGATGCCATTCTGATACAACAATCTCTATTAGTTTGGTCTCTGAAAAGGAAGAGAACTGATAAAATATATATAAGATAGTCTTGAGTCTGGTTCAAAGTTCCCATCATCACATACATATATACATACATACATACATACATACATACATACATACATACATACATGAGGTTTTTTTTAGATTGATTTATAGACTTTCATCTTGTAGTTCAAAAATGGTTGACTCTTGACAGAAAATACAAGAAATTTGTAGATGTTTAGATGATGAGGTTGAGAAGCTCAGAAGTCCTAATCTGGCAAGAGTCCCAGAATATTCTAGAGAGCTCCCAATCTTCATTCTTTTTAGAATCCCAAAGAACAAGGGTCAGAAACTTCCAATGTAATGTATCATCAGCCAGACACCAGTGCATAAGGACACATATCAAAGAGCAAAGCTTTCTTCTTTCATGTTCGTTTTTTGGGATCCCATCAGTGGATATAACCAAGATTTGGGTGGGTACTCACATTTCAAATACTATGACTGAGAAAATTCCCTCATAGTGGTGCTAAACAGCTTGAGTTTGAGTTGACTTAGGATGTATTCAAGACTACAACTAAAATTAGATATATCAGGGAATTTCTTTCTGGTCCTGTGTGTTCTGACTTCTGTGTTCCTCTATTTAGTTGAACTTTGCTTTCTCTAGGAACTTACTTCTATTGTTTTAGTAACAACAGAGTCTAGGCATTTTGCATGAAATTCTCGTTCTTTTTTTTTTTAATTTTTTTTATTAATTTATTCTTGTTACATCTCAATGGTTATCCCATCCCTTGTATCCTCTCATTCTTCCCTCCCTCCCATTTTCCCCTTATTCTTCTCCCCTATGACTGTTCCTGAGGGGGATTACCTCCCCCTGTATATGCTCATAGGGTATCAAGTCTCTTCTTGGTAACCTGCTGTCCTTCCTCTGAGTGCCACCAGGTCTCCCCCTCCAGGGGACATGGTCAAATATGAGGCACCAGAGTACGTGAGAAAATCATATCCCACTCTCCACTCAACTGTGGAGAATGTTCTGATCATTGGCTAGATCTGGGTAGGGGTTTAAAGTTTACTGCCTGTATTGTCTTGGCTGGTGCCTTAGTTTGAGCGGGACCCCTGGGCCCAAATCTGCCTATCATAATGTTCTACTTGTAGGTTTCTAGGACCCACTGGATCCTTCTACTTTGCTATTCTCCCATGCTTCTCTCTTCTAGAGTCCCAATAGGATGATCTCCCCTATGTCCCAGTTTCCTGGTAAGTGAAGGCTTTGGTGGGACATGCCCTTTCTGGTGCTATCTCAGAAAAATGGGAATAGGGCTTCCTCAAGACTCAGCTATTCCACTCCTTGGAATATACCCAGAAGATGCTCCAGCACACAACAAGAAAATTTGCTCAACCATGTTCATAGCAGCCTTATTCATATTAGCCAGAACATAGAAACAGCCTAAGTATCCATCAGTAGAAGAATAGATAAAGAAGCTGTGGTACATATACACTATGGAATACTACTTAGCTCTAAAAAACAAGGAATTCCTGAAATTTGTGGATAAATGGATTGAGCTAGAAATGATCATAATGAGTGAGTTAACCCAGAAGCAGAAAGACTCAAATGAAATTCTCTTTCTTTTCACTACAATTAGTAGGTTGTTTTTTTTTAAATAATGTCCTATAGTTCATACATGTTTTTTTCACATACATTTAAGTTTCCAATTGATCTTTACTATATGATTGAATTCTCCTGTTTTGTTCCATAACTGTTATTCTTTCTTCTTTATGATCTATTTATTTGTAAATCTTTCCCCTGAACTTTTTGCTTGATGTGTGTTTTTTATTTTGACTGTTATTTTAGTATGGGTTTTCTTAAGTATTACTTTTGTTTAATAAATACTCTTTTGTTAATGTGAGTGAACTTGCTTATCATATTTAGCTGTCAATATTCTCTTGGAAAATATTCAAATATCTTTAAATTTTTTCATGACATTTATAACCATGTATTTTGAATTCTAATTCTATATCTGGAATTTTATTTATATCATTTTTAAAAGACATACTCTTTAAAAAATATATAATTGTTTTTATTTTTATAAAAGTTTACACATGTGTGTGTGTGCACATACACACATGTGTGTGCCCACCATATGCATGCCTAACACTCCAGGAGGTCAGAAGAGAACAATTGTTCATTGGATCGCCTGAAAACTAGAGTTACAGATGCTTGTAACCTAACATGTTGCTCCTGGAAACCAAACCCAGAAACTCTGGATTTGTAACCTGTGAACTTAAACATTGATCCAGCTCTCCTGGCCCTTGTCTAAGTCATTTTGATAAGACATCATTTTTATAACATTGCTAATTTATCAAAAAGATGAATTATCTTGTTTTTTCTTATTGTTTATATTATTGTACTGGGATGTTTCCATCTGGATTTAGGTGTGTGGAGGATCTGCACTGCTTGCAGTTACAGCAACAAGTCCATTTCAATGGTAGAGAAAGGTTTTTGGTTGAAGGTAGAAGAGGTTTGTTGCAACATTGAAATAGTCAATTTTTGGACTGCAGATGTAGATAAGGAAGTGATAAAGTATTCCTGTTCCAGTCCTTGTCTCCCATCCTTCCAAAAGTCTGCAATCAGTCAATATTTATCTTTCCTTCTTATCTTATTACCAAACTGTAGTATTGGTCTTTAAAGAGCTCATATAAGTTTCAAAATGTAGACTGATTTAGGTGAATGGATAACACAATTAAGAATAAAATGAATGATGTTCTAAAGTTTTAGGTCTGAAGAAATATAATTACCAAAGAAAAAGAAACCGTTGGAATCTGTTTCTCTAATGTGGCTTTTAGTTTAGCAGCTTACCCAAGGTCCCCACATTATGTTTTATATTTGTAACATAGACTATCTAGTTGTTGAAAAGAGGTCAAACCTGAAAAATATTTAAGATGCTTATTTTCTTTATTAACAATAAGTTAATAAAAATTTCATTCTAAGAAACTATTAGCTGCAGTCTCATAAGAATTATCGCATTTCAAGTCTCTAATTTCTTTTACATGGTAGCAGGAATAATAATGATACACTATGACAGAGTTAGTTTCACCACATGGAAAAATTAAATATTCATTGACACAAAGCATAAATAAATCCAAAGGTGTATACATTTTGTTTGAGAGACTCTAACCAGGTAGCTGTACTCAAACTTGTGGATCCCCTGCTACAGTCTTTAAATTACTGGGATTCCAAATGTGACCACACGGCTAAAATAAAGAATATGTTTGTCTGTCTGTTTGTTTGTTTAGTTTTAAAGAATGTGTGATATTCAAATACTACATTGACCTTCTAATACTCAATATCACATAGAAACTCACAAAACACACTGATGAAAAGTGTTCCTTGTGTCTACTTGTCTAGAGGTATGGCTCTTTATGTTTCCTTGATTCATGCCATTATGAAACTGAAAGGCCTCATATACCTTAAAGTATATGCTACAGTTAATAAATGGTGATAGCATAAGTAGGTATCGAATAAATTACATCCCCAAATACTTAGTTAGAAAGACATATAATCATCAAAAGGAAAAAAGCCATACAAATCTATTGAAAATGTTCAAATCACATTTTCTTAAGGTGAAAATTAGATTAATGGGAACATTAATGCAGTTAAACCTTTTCTTCCAATAAGACATTATTTTAATTAATATTTTATTAAGTACCTACAATATTAATTATCAAAGAAACAAAAATAGCAGGAGCCACATTGTAAAGTGAAATGTGAAATGTGAATGTTATATTGAATTACCCCCACAAAATTTCAAGGAAATATACTCCTTACTATTCACTTTAACAAATACTTATAATCCCTTAGAGGTATGTGCATAGCTTATGTTACAATGACTGTTCCTTTGATAAATGCTAAAAACTCAACTAGATTACTGTAAGGTAATATATTTAGATTATATGGTTATATAATTAGGCAATGGATGCTAAAAAATATAATCTTTTAAAAAGTCAGTTTGGTTTCAGCAACAAAATTGTGTTTCATATATGAATAACAGGAAAACAAGGCCAGACTAAAGCTGAAGAACTTTGGTTTGAGAATGTTCTTGACACAGGGGCTATATGAAATTCCGGCTGCCGTTTTCCCCTTTATCTTCAGGATGCTTCTTTCTGTGCTGGTCTCTGTTAACTCCAATTGTGCACTGTGCTCATTATTTTCCATTTGTTCCAAAAACATTCTTAGTATTAAATGTAATCTTCGTGGCTTATCAATTACCCTCTATGATCCCTGAAACTATCTCTGTTACAGACAGAAGAATAACTTGATTTAATGAATTCTGGGTCATGTCTTGGCTAAGAGTAACAGCAAGTGTTCTCCAAAAGAAAGTTGAGTGCTTTTGCCAGCATTCTTATGCTAGCCCTGCTCTGGTTCATAGCTGTTCAAAGAGAAGTGGTTAATGAAATAAAAGTCCTCTGCATCCACATTTCGCATTATTGTTTCCTTTGCTTATGATTTGTTTTGAGAAGCTGTCTGATACCGTAGCTCAAGCTTGCCAGAACTCGATGTAATATAGGTTGTCCTGGAATTCAGGCCAATCTGCTTGAGTCAGTGTTCTGCATGCTTGGATCATAAACATGAGTCAAGAGTTCTGCTAATCAGTATTTTTATTTCTATCATAATTGGGTTAAGTGTGTATTCTTTATACTTTATTTGCAACCTCTACTTCAGACTCAACTATATTTGTCTTAAAGTTTCCTCCAAGAGCTCTTATTAAAGGATGGCTTCCTCCCTTGGCTTCATAGCTTGGAGAATAAAGAGCAGCAAGCAGCCACTGGTATTAAAAATTCCTACATCCTTGAGAACAGCTAGAATATAAGTGCCTTTCAATACAGGTTACTATTGTTTGTTCTGTGCTATAAAAGCATCTGTGATGAAAATGAGAAATAAGAGGCTTATCCATAGGAAAAATAACTCAGTTGGGAACTCCAAATGTAAGTCCCCGGTTTGATGATGTTACCTTTATTTGTTCTCTCGAACAGGCTACTCCATCTCTGCCAAGTTTTGTAAACTGATAAGATTAAGTTTTGTTATCTGCTTCCATTTTGTATCTGTGACTTCCTATTTGTTCTGTAATTTCTTTGCTATATATTTAATAAACTCATTAATTGAAAACCAAAAGTGTGGGTATCATCGACCATTCCATCAACTGTACAAGTCTTCCTCAAGATTCTCTTACCCGTGCACAGGTAAGTCAGGGACAAGATAAGGTTTCTTGGGCAGCGTTATCCTGTAGAACTTTCTACGAAACTTTTAATTTGTGCTAGCACATACAGTAGCCACTATTCCATGAGACTATAAAGTGCTTGAAATAGGATTCACTTGTGGTGTCAAAGAACTAAATGTTTAATCTCACTTACTTTTCTGTAATCTAAACTTAATAGCCCCATGAGTCTAATGCATACAGAGTAGAAACTACAGCTCCAGACAATTGGCTACATGAAGATATGTTACAATGTGCTGTTGAATTCCTGTGAGTGGTCGTCTGAAGCACAGCGGGTTAGAAATTATGCTGTTTTGGTTTCTTATGTGAAAAAAATACCAGACAGAAGCAGCTTCAGTGAGAAGAGATCTCATTGGGTGCTTAGTCTGTCAGCCTTGGGAGGTATGGCTGTAATGCCTAGGTCAGAGTCAACGTGGGTTGTGGCTTGTTCACATCACGGCTTATCCGTAGGAAGGGAAAGTAATAGAGCTAGATCCCACCTTCAATGCCATACCAAAATGACCCTTGTATGCTAGCTGGATCTTATATCCTAAGGATTATAAAAACTCCAAACAACCAAGGATGGATACCTTATATCCAAACACAGCAAACTCCAAGAGTTACCCCTTCTTCATCTGTTGGTCAAAAACTATGGTAAATTCCTTTATCATGAATACTTTTGTGGAAGTGTTCTGCAATTAACCTAGAATGAAGTTAATTGCCTAGACTATTGGGATAGACAATTATACTTACTACTGTGTTGTCATGCAGAAAACAGGGTCATAAATGCAAAACAGTATTGTGCTGCAGAATATATGCTACATATATACATCTACTCCTTCAATATGATTGAATTCTGATCCTACAAATGTGGAGGGACCATCGAATATTCACAGAGGTGTAATGCCTAGATTCTGAGTTTACATACTTCTGATCAACTACTTCTGACTTACAAGTAACACCTAATTTTTAAATAAATATTACTCTGAAGCTACAAACATTATCCATTTTCTAAATTTTTCAATTTATTTATTTATTTTTTAAATTTTATTTTATTAATTTATTCATATTACATCCCAATGGTTATCCCATCCCTTTTATCCTCCCATTCCTCCCTCCCTCCCATTTTTTAATTTAATGTCCATTCATCATACAATGTGGACAACAATCAAAACAACTGTGATCATTTTCTCCTCTGTTATATTGGCCCCAAATGCCAGCCCATGACTATTTTCTGAGTGTGCGTATTGAGACATGTGACACTTTAAAAAGATTTCATAGCCTTTTAAGAATCAACATCAACTGTGGAGAATGTCCTGTCCATTGGTTAGATCTGGGTAGGGGTTAGAAGTTTACAGCCTGTATTGTCCTTGGCTGGTGCCATAGTCTGAGCGGGACCCCTGGGTCCAAATCTGCCTATCATAATGTTCTTCTTGTAGGCTTCTAGGACTCTCTGGATCCTTCTACTTTGCTATTCTCCCATGCTTCTCTCATCTAGAGTCCCAATAGGATGTCCTCCCTTCTGTCCCAGTTTCTTGGTATCTGAAGACTTTCATGGGACATGCCCCTTGGGCTAGTATGCAGATATAAGTGAGTATATACCATTTGATTCTTTCTGCTTCTGGGTTACCTCACTCATTATGATCATTTCTAGCTCAATCCATTTATCCACAAATTTCTGGAATTCCTTGTTTTTAATAGCTGAGTAGTATTCCATAGTGTATATGTACCACAGTTTCTTTATCCACTCTTCTACTGAGGGACACTTAGGCTGTTTCCATGTTCTGGCTATTATGAATAAGGCTGCTGTGAACATGGTTGAGCAAAGTTTCTTGTGTGCTGGAACATCTCTGAGTATATTCCAAGCCAAAGACAATACAGGCCGTAAACTTCAAATCCCTACCCAGATCTAGCCAATGGACAGGACATTCTCCACAGTTGAGTGGAGAGTGGGGTCTGACTTTCACACATACTCTGGTGCCTCATATTTGACCAAGTCCCCTGGAGAGGGAGACCCGGTGGCACTCAGAGGAAGGATAGCAGGCTACCGAGAAGAGACTTGGTACCCTATGAGCATATAAAGGGGGAAGAAGTCCCCCTCAGCCACAGTCATAGGGGAGGGGAGTAAAGGGAAAATGGGAGAGAGGGAAGAATGGGAGGATACAAGGGATGGGATAACCACTGAGATGTAACAAGAATAAATTAATAAAAAAAGACTAAAAAAGAAATAAAAAGAATCAGCATCAAGCAAATTAAACAAAAGAAAATGAACATGTGATATGAAGATGTGCTTGTATTAGATACTGTGTCTAGGGAATAGCAAAGAAAGCTGTACTGGACAATGAGTTTCAAACCTGCCATTTCTTTTTTTTTTTAATTAATTAATTTATTAATTCATTCATATTACATTTTAATTGTTATCCCATCCCTTCTATCATCCCATTCATCTCTCCCTCCCACTTTCACCCTATTCCCCTCCCTTATGACTGTGCCTGAGGCGGACATCCTCCGCCTGTATATGCTCATAGGGTATCAAGATTTTTCTTAGTACCTGCTATTCTTCCTCTGAGTGCCACTGGGCCTCCCCATCAAGGGGACGTGGTCAAATATGAGGCACCAGAGTTCCTGTGAAAGTCAGTCCTCACTCTCCACTCATCTGTGGAGAATGTCCTGTCCATTGGCTAGATCTGGGTAGGGATTCGATGTTTAGTGCATGTATTTTCCTTGGTTGGTGCCATAGTTTGAGCAGAATCCCTGGGCCCAGATATGCCCATCATAGTGTTTTACCTGTATGTTTCTAGGGCCCTCTGGATCCTTCTATTTCCCCATTCTTCCATACTTCTCTCACCTAAAGTTCTAATCGGATGTCCTCACATCTATCCCACTTTCCTGGTAGGTGAAGACTTTCATGGGACATGTTCCTTGGACTAGTGTCTAGTTCTTCTTCTTCTTCTTCTTCTTCTTCTTCTTCTTCTTCTTCTTCTTCTTCTTCTTCTTCTTCTTCTTCTTCTTCTTCTCTTCTTTGGCTTCTGCTTCTTCTGCTGCTCCTTCTCCTTCTTCTTATCTTCTTCTTTGGAGGGGAAGTGACTAGTATCAAGGATCAAAGTGCATATTATGAAACTCCCTACTAATAAATAAAACAGTATTTTTGAAAACAGAATAAAGCACCCAAAACCAAAACAATATCAACAAAATAAAAACAAATAAACAAAAAATCAAGATGCTCCATTCTTAGGCCAGGTCTTCTAAGTGCAATTTCAGAGAGTATTATTTCTTTGATTTTGTACTATTTAAAAAATATTATGCTTTCTGATACTGATATTACTGAATAGTATGAACTGCTTTATGTAAAAGAAGAAATAAGAATTCAATGATTTGTCACAGGGATACAAGACCGTTAACAAAATTAGAGACCCTGGGTTTTTGTTTGTTTTGTCTTGTTTGTATTGGTTTCGCTGAACCTAAAATCTAAGTAACTCCATACATTGTTCAAGGATACAAATATCCTTTGATCTTACTCTTGTTTTAACATGTAGATGTTTTCATGGAATTATTTGATCATATTTGTTTTCCCTCTGTTGACTTCTCTCAGATTCCACCTGACACCACATTGTGTTCCTTCTCTCTCTTAAAAAATATACTACAAGAAAACATGGAGGCTCACATGTGCTCATTAAGCTCTCCAAAGTATAAGTCCTGTCCAGAAGCATGATTGGTATATCAAGTGGTACTTCATAAAAGAAAACAAATTTTCTTTCCTAAGCAGCTATTAATTGCAAGAGTTTCCTGGCTATGGGTGTTGAGATTTTGCCTAGTTTGAACCTGTGCAGGCCTTGTATATAGTATCATAGTGTCTGTGAGTTCATATGTGCATTGGATTGTAATGTATGGAAGATACTGTTTCTTTGACATGATCCACCTCCTTTGCCTCTTATATGCAGTGTAAATGTCAGTCTACTTGAAAAATGTCATTGTAAAGATTATAAATTACACTTTAGAGTAGTTATCCTGTATTTTGTGGCTAATACCCACTTATGAGTGAGAATATACTATTTGTCCCAAATTAGCTGGAAAAAGACTTAAGAGAAATACTCCCCATTTCTTTAAAGAGGGTCTGGTAAAGTTCTGATTGCTTTCTTGGGCTATTATCAATGAATAAAGGGTTATTATCAATGAAAATTATTACAAGTTATTATTGGTCTTATTTAGGGAGAAAACAAGGTTAGGCTCACTGATGTCTCTACTTTCCTTTATCTTGCATTCTTAGGTTTGAAGAGAGGAGTGGAAAAGAAAGAAGGGTAAATATAGAAATATATAAGGAAGATAGAACAAAAAGTAGATTAGTGAATCTACTCCTCAACTTAATGTCTCAATTGTCACTCACAAAGTTATTTTTAATTCGCAGGTACAGAATTTTGTATATAGATATGCAAAATAAGTTTAATTCTAGATACAGTGGTAGAAAATTCAAATGTAAGATTATTCTTCACACAAATTATATATATGGACATATTTTTCCTACTCTAATATGAGGTATCGTACACATATAACTGAATTATAATACAAGCTTTATTTCCAATACTTTGAAAGTGCTAATGAAGGCTGTTTCACACAAGTTATACAAGTTAATTGCTATTTAATCAAATCATGGT
This sequence comes from Acomys russatus, assembly GCF_903995435.1. Classification (NCBI taxonomy): domain Eukaryota; kingdom Metazoa; phylum Chordata; class Mammalia; order Rodentia; family Muridae; genus Acomys; species Acomys russatus. The sequence continues at coordinate 86,827,656 of NC_067138.1, forward strand.
CATGTCAATTACTAGTCTATTTTATCACAAGAAAACTAGAAAGATAATGTAGGATAGTTAGATAAGGTCTTCAGAAACCTCAGAGACATGCAGAATTTAATTTTTTTTATTATTTTAAAGATTCAATGACAATGAGACAGGTTAATTCCTGGCAACACCCAGCCTAACTCAAAGAGGATTATGAGCAACAAAGAACCCGCTTACGGAGATGGTATCAAATGTGGCAAACAATCCAGTGGGCAAAATGTCCTCCTCCTTTTTACAACAGACAGAATTCTTCCTAAAAAAGGGCAAGCTTGGTTGCAGCCAGGGTCACCAACAAAACTGTGCCAAGACAAGTCCTCAACAGTTCGTACCTCACAAATATGTCTGTCAGATATATTGGGCTAGAAGCTTCAAGAAGACGCTCCAACATAATAGAGAATTTTGTGTGATTATTCAGGTAGAAAACTGTCTCTGTCATCTTCCCATTTGGAAAGCTACTAACCTGCACTCGGGGCATACTCAGGTAATCAAGTTTATTCCTTCTCAAGTCTCTGATGGAGCTGAAGACCAGGTAGCTTAGTTTTACAATGAAGCTTAATTGTTTAGGGGTTAAGATGTTTGTAGGTCTAGAGAGATGTTTTAAGTAGATAATGATAAGATGTGATGGAAATTGATTTACATTCAAAATTTTAGATATATCAGGATAGGAAAGATGTTTTCTTCAAGGTTGTCAAACACAAACTGCCAAAACGCTAAGAATGTAACATTTATATAATTCCTGATTGTGTCATGGTTCTTCTTGCTATAGGTAATCTATTGTATATATGTGTAATAATATAATAAAAATATAATAAAATATAATTTAATAGAATATAATTTATATAATAATATAAATGTATATGTAAAAATAAAAAATAAATAAATTTTAGTTGTTGCTTGATTGCTTTTTTTATTTGGTATTTATTCTCTAAAATATTGAAATTCATCTTTCCTACTATGTCCATTTCAGCTGCTGTTTCTTCATTAAGAATTATTGACTTTTTTGCTGTCCTTTTGGCATATTATTTTTTCAAAGATTCTCCAATATCAAATTCTTTAATTAGGGATGTGATTTAAATGTGTACGATAAAAGGCACAAAATTATTTGATGTCAAAGCAAAGAACCTGGCTAAAAAAATTTAAGTGACTTCTTTATTCATTAACTTAAGACTTCAAAGGAGAAAAATCAATATTTTCAAGATCTTTTCCCTGTTTTTAGGAGGAACAATGATAAAACAAATGTTAAAAAGCTACATACTAAGTTTTCCATTATTTAATGCTTCTGACTACTGGGCTTCTTCTCATTTGTTTAGTTATTTGCACATATTTTTTTATTGGTGGGATTTATTAGGGTAGAAGGAGAATATAATTACTAATAGAGTGACATCTTGAGTCATTTCAATGCATCAATGAACTATGCAACACAAAAACTCTCACAATATCAGAGATATGATGTTGTGATATCATTTCTGACCCACAAAACAAGATGTGGCTTTTAATAGATATTGGCAGCTAGTTGCAATGAACAAACTTACCATAATTTTATACCTATTAATTTTGTTTGTATGATTAATTTCCTTAATTTATGACTTGAAACAAAAACATCATCTCTACTGAAACTTCAGAAAGCAGAATTATTATAACCCCTACAAATAACAAATATTACCTTTTTTGTTTTTCTTCTCTCTCTCTGAGTCCTCCAACCTGGTTCCCTCTTATTAAAATTCAAACAGCTGTGAAATGGCCGGGTGATTTGAAGACGAAAGGAAATGTGAGGCGACCTTCATTCATGCTGAACAAATAGAATATTATAAACACACTTTCCAGCTGAAGTTACACAAAGCAAATTAAGAAATACCTAAGGCTATAATTTACTACAAAAATGTTTCTTAAATTTCTGACAGTTTCATTTAACTGACTAATTAAATTTGCTTGTAGGCATCTTAGAGATGGAGTCTAATAACCATACTGTCATCTGGGAAGAGAATGAAAATTACTTTCTGTGTGTGAGAAATATGTTAGTAATAGTCCAGGTCTCCTGCTAAACATTTGACAAATATATGTAAGTGGTTATGCCTGGTTGTATTCCATGATAATGCCAATTCTATTAAAAGGTGATTAAAAGAAAATCTCACAAGTAATAGCTTGGAACTGTAAAAGTGCAATTTCTAAGGAATCTGCCAAGGGGGGAATTGAAACTATATTCTTTCAACAAGAACAATATGCATGTATTATGCTTTGTTTACTCAGTTTAGAGAAGTAACTGCCTAAGAATGACCCAGTTTATAAATCCACAATGTTGATTGGGTGCTATTTGGTCCCAGAAAAGACTCAATGCAAATCCCATCTCAGAAGTCTGCATTTCCTAGATGCCAGTCCAGATTGTTGGGGACAGGGGTTCCTACAAGCTTGCATGTTGAGAGGACTAAAGAAATGTTTGGATTTTTGAAATTTTTTTAATAAACACACTTTTTATATTTTGCACATAAATTTATATTGTTATACCTACATACAATAAAATACCAACAAGAAAGACCATGAAACAATCAGGAATTATATAAATGTTACATTCACAGTGTTTTGACTATTTGTATTTGGCAGCCTTGAAGAAATCATCTTTCCTATCATGGTGAATCTAAAATTCTGAATGTAAATGAATATCTCTCATATCTTGTCATTATCAGCTTAAAACAACTATTTAGACCTAACACATCTTAACTCCTAAACAACTAAGCTTAATTGTAAAACTAAACTATCTGATCTTCAATACCTTCTGAAACTTGAGAAGGAATAAAATTAATTACCTGAGTGTACAGGGTGCAGGTTAGCTATTTTCAATGTAATGCAATAAAAAATATCAATTCTTTTCTGAGGCGCATTATAAATCTTCAAGGAAAAACACTAAAAAGGAGTTTTGCAAACAGTGTCTTTAGTTCAATTTTATAATAAAATATCCTGGTAACTACAGTTCTACTACAGAATTATGAATACTGGTCAAAACACTGATTTTTCTCTTTATATTCTTTGTAAAAACAAGCCTGGATCTTACACACCTGAGAACATTTAATAATTACATCCTTTCATTATGTGTAATTGTGTTATTCATTTCATAAAATGACATTTAAGAGAAATTGTAAAAGCCACAATTACATAATTATCTTGGCTAAATACTAATGCTTGCATGCTTTGTAAAATTCAGACTTGCTCAGGATTTTAAGTTTCTACTAAACCTGTAAAAATTATCCATATTCACTTTAGTTCTTATCTCACATTAACCTATGAGCACTTTAATACTGTGATGTGATGCTTTATTATCATAGAACTCCAAACTTTCAGCCCCAAAACTATTACCTGACACATGATAACCATTTCATATAGACACCTGTGTTGTTTGGAGCCACTAAATAAAATAAATAAGGCAAAGCATTCAGAAAGAGGGAAGTTTAAATGCATCCAAAGATTCCCATGTGAACTTCATTATTCTAATAGTAATGACAATAATGTCTTATTTCTTTGATTTAAAAATGAAAAGCTCGAACATCTTTTGGGTATATTCCAAGGAGTGGAATAGCTGGGTCTTGAGGAAGCCTTATTCCCATTATTCTGAGATAGCACCAGATAGATTTCCAAAGTGGCTGTACTAGTTTGCATTCCCACCAGCAATGAAGGAGTGTTCCTCTCTCCCCACATCCTCGCCAGCATGTGGTGTTGCTTGAGTTTTTGATCTTAGCCATTCTGATGGGTGTAAGATGGAATCTCAGAGTTGTTTTGATTTGCATTTCCCTGATGACTAAGGAGGTTGAGCATTTCTTTTAAGTGTCTCTCAGCCATGCTCCCAGCATACAACAAGAGCATTAGTTCAACCATGTTCATAGCAGCCTTACTCATAATAGCCAGAGCATGGAAACAGCCTAAGTGTCTCTCAGTAGAAGAATGGATAAAGAAACTGTGGTACATTTACACTATGGAATACTACACAGCTAATAAACATCTACACTATGGAATACTACTCAGCTAATAAAAACAAGGAATACCCGAAATTTGTGGATGAATGTATTAAACTAGAAATGATCATAATGAGTGAGTTCACACAGAAGCAAAAAGAGTCAAATGATATATACTCACTCATATCTGGACACTAGCCCATGGGGCATGTCTCATGAAAGTCTTCACTTACCAGGAAAGTGGGGCAGAGGGGAGAACAACTTATTGGGACTTTAGGTGAGAGAAGCATGGGAGAAAGTGGAAATAGAAGGATCCAGACGGTGCTAGAAACCTACAATGAGAACATAATAATGGGTGGATCTAGGCCTGGGAGTCCTGCTCAAACTATGGTACCAGCCAAGGACAATACATTCAGTAAACTTCGAACCTCTACCCAGATCTAGTTAATGGACAGGACATTCTCCACAGTCCCCAGAGAGTGGAGACTGACTTTCACATAAGCTCTGGTGCCCCATATTTGACCATGTCCCCTGGATGGGGTGGCCTGGTGGCACTCAGGGGAAGTATAGCAGGCTACCAAGAAAATACTTGATACCCAGGAGCGTATATAGTGGGAAGAGGTCCTCTTCAGTCACAGTCATAGAGGAGGGGACTAAGGGAAAAGTGGGAGGGAGGGAGGGAGGAATGGGAGGATACAAGGGATGGGATAACAATTAAGATGTAATATGAATAAATTAATAAAATATATTTAAAAAATGAAAAGCTCAAGTTGAAAGAAAAAGGAAAAATATCTGTAAGGCAAAGACTGCATTATTATTACTGTTAAAAGAGTAAGAAACGTTGGAGCATCCACATTCTGTCCTCTCTTCCTTCGTATCAAAAGACCCATCTTTTTACCCCAAGTTCCTCAGATTTATATTTTTAATTTTGAGATATAGTAATCCATGTAGTTCCAAAATTCACTAGGTAGTAAACGCTGACACTGAACCTTGGATCTCCTTGCCTCGGTTGCGAGAAAGCTGGAATTCCCAACACTGGCCACCATCACACCTGACTTCCAACTTAACTGGGAACAGGCCACATAGAACTAAATCACAAATCTTCATGGTCTCCTACAACCACACAAAATGGGAGCATTTTATGTGGTCCATATCTGCTATATTTCCAGTGTGTACATCTGTCATAGATCATCAGGGACATACCTATGCTCATACAGGTTTGGAGTTATTCATCTTACTGCAGTGATGGCTGCGTCTGAGAGACGATCAGGGAATCACTGGAGGATAATTCATAAAATATGGCCTAAGGAAAGCTTAGTTAATTGAGTGTTAGTGATGAGCTGGGTGGTAGCAGGTGGGGAATGCTGTTTGCTCATTGAACAGTATCATAATTTTACATATATGATCCTCAGTTCAGGTAGATCTACAGCTGTCATTATCAAGGAATACTCACTCAGTTTGATCAGCAGCAGCAATGGTATTCAGCTGGCCACCTTGTTCAGGTCCATATTTAGGTAATGTAATGATCTCTGTCTTGCTGCACCCTGGCTATATAGTGCCCATTTATAAATTTTCCTTGTGCTTTCCAGATGCGTGTTATGCTTATTTGGAAAGGCAACAGACAGACAAAGGCTTCATGCTAACCAGTTTTGAGGTCACGCTTTCTATTATTTATTTATTTATTTACTATTCACAAATATTATTTTTATTTTTAAATTATATAATTCAATCTAATAAATATTTATATTGTTTTTACTAATACATTTAGTGTTAACCCACTTGTGAAGACAAACTGTTTTTTTTTTTTTTTTTTTTTGGTTTTTGTTTTTTTTGTTTTTTTTTTTTCTTTGTTTTTTTTTCTGTGCTCTACTCCCTTTCGTCTACTTGTTCTGGAAAACACCAAAAAATGATCTGGTTTCTGTCTTTCTAAGTCTTCAGAAAGGGCAAAATATTCGTAGCAGAAATCTTGATGGTAGAACATATGGTGAGAATCTCAAGTAGAATTTAACAAAGACTTACCAGACAATAGTCCATCTGACTTCACTAGCTACCATCTGATACTGTATGGTCTACCTTTTCATGGCGTATACATTTTATTTGAAAAATACAAAAAAGAGAGAGAGAGAGAGAGAGAGAGAGAGAGAGAGAGAGAGAGAGAGAGAGAGGTAACTTACTGAATATTTTATCTAGTTTACTGAATGTTAACTTTGACCACAGGTGGGCTTAAGGACACAAATAATTTTCGACCACAGTATCCATTTTTCCCTTTCTGTGACTTCATTTCTTTGCACTGGATTTCACTTCAAGAAACTTGGCTACTGAGACATCTATCGAAAGAATATCTAGTGCACTGTTTAAAGGCAATGCTTGTCCATAAAAACCTATGGCCTGGAGGAAAGTATAGAATAGAAGGTGGAACATCTGATAAGGCAGAGGAACTACATCCAGCAAAATGTGAGGAGGATAAACACACGGTAACTGAGGACAGGTAGCCAGCCATGTGCCAGCATGTGTAGCCGATGTATTTGTACCTATATTTTGAGTCTCATCAGTCTGTATTCTGGGAGGTTGGGGGCAGGAGGGGGGAAAAACACTGCAACAGATACCAACAGTGGAGATGCAGACAGTCACACTACAAAGTTCTTCTATCTAATCCAGTTTTTTAAATAGACATTCCAAATTTCCTGCCTAATATCTATCCTCTTATAATCATTTTTCCCAAACATGTCATTGGTTTCATACCACAAGCACCTGTGATATTTCTGACTTAAAAGACTTTCTTTGGCACTTAGATAAGAGGCAAACTGCAAGTGTGAAAGGGTTATTCCCCTCCTGGACATTTTCAATTTTGAGGTGGATTTTATAACATCAAAAATCCTCAAGAGAATGGGCCCCGAAACCCATGAGCACTAGCTGTCTTATTTAAGATATTCTTGCTTAATTTCCTTTCTTAGTTGGACCATGGCTCTATGTTCTACACATAGTCTATGCTGTTCCTCATGACTGCCTTTCCTGAAGTCTACTCATGGAGATGGAATTTAACACAGCTTCTCTGGAAAAGAGAACGATGCCTGAAGTAGATTCTTATAGCACATTAAATATTCTCTGATGACTGGATCTACATAAAAAAATCTTCACATTTGCTAAGAAAAGATGTTGTATGTTTATATTTTTCACATATATGAAATGTGTACTATGTAATAGCATGTGCACACGACACAGCAAACCACACTAAGCATTTTTGTGTCTATATATAATACCTTGGTGGGAAGCACTGTGAAGATATGAGTAGGAGACGCTGAATAAGCTCATCTTCACCTTGCAAAATTTCAACACTACTTTATTAGAGTTTCATGAGATTTATGGAGGTCAATTCATATTTAATAGTAGGATAAAGAACTGGTTATCATTCATAGTGGTTTTATTCACAATAGCCAGAAACTAGATAGGACCTATATGCCCCTCAACCAAAGAATGGATTTTTAAAAATGTGGCACGTTTACACAGTGGAATACTACTTAGCTATTAAAAACAAAGACATCATGAAATTTGCTGGCAAATGGATGGAACTACAAAACACCATTCTGAGTGAGGTAACCCAGACCTAGAAAAACACACATTATGTGTACTCATTTATAATGGAATATTAGGCAGGAAGTACCAGATAAAGTTGCTACAATACAAAGACCCAAATAAAGCTAAGTAACAAAAGGGGCTAAGTCCCTTGACACTCACTCAGTAAAGAAAATAATATAGATGTCAGAGGTGGAGGAGGGAACAGGATGTAAAAGGGGTAGGGAGAGAAAGAGGTGCAATCAAGTGTGCGGTGAATGGTGGGAGAAAGAACTGGAAAGAGAACTAAAATGGAGAGGGCAGCTCTGGAGTGAGCCAGAAACAAAGGAAAAGGGAAACTCCAAGGAATCTTATGAGGGTGACCCTAGCTAAGACTCCTAGCAACAGGAAATACAGAAACTGAAATGGCCATCTCCTATAACCAGCCAAGACTTCCAATGGAGGCATGGGGACTACAAACCACCCACAAAACCATTACCCAAAATTTGTCCAGCCTTCAAGATGCACAGGAATAACATTAAAGCAGAAATTCTGAGAATGGCCAACCAATGCCCCAACTTGAGACCCATCCTATGAGAGAGCCAATCCCTGACACTATTATCTATATTCTGCTGTACTTATAGACAGGACCCTAGCATAACTGTCCTTTGAGAGGCTTCACTAAGCAACTGATGGAAATATATACTAAGACCCACAACCAAACAGAGCTTGAACAATCTTGGGGAAAAGGGGGACAAAGGACTGAAGGAGCCAGACAAGTCAAGGACATCACAACATAACTGACTGAATCAACTAACCTGGGCCCATAGTGGCTCATAGAGACTGAGCTACTACCAAAGAGCATGCATAAGACAGACCTAGGCCCCCTACACATATGCAACAAATGTATAGTTTGATCTTCATATGGATCCTCTAACAACTAAAGCAGGTGTTAGCTCTGACTCTGTTGCCTCCTTCGAATCCCTTTCCCCAACTGGGAAGTATGTCTAGTCTCATAGGAAAAGATGTGCCTAGTCCTACTGCATCTTGATATGTCAACGCGTATTGTTATAATTGCCAGTCCTGCTGTTCTCTGAGAAAAAAAAGAAAGGGACAATGGGGTGAGGAGGGATGGACTGGGATGTAAGTTAATTAATTAATTAGTTAATTAATGAATGAAAAAACTGATTATCCTGATACTTAGTGTAATAATTGGAAAAGTCTCCCCTACTAACCAGGTAGATATATAGAGAAGCTCTACTCAACAGGTATGTATATGCCTTAAATCCATTAGAGCACATATTTTCAAATTATAGATATTGACATAATCGAAAGTATAGCAGAGTTAATGGAATAGAGTCACCATGTTAGCATAAAAATAGAAGATATATTCAAGTAGCCATCAGTGTGCTTTGGTAAACTGCATTTAATTTGGATAGTGTCGGGATATAAAAATCCCTCTGGTTTAATAGTGTTGAAATGAAAGCAAAATAAATTATAGTTAGAAAAAGAAAGCATGACAAGTGTGCAAAATACTGCTTGTTGAAGCTCCTTGATATACTTATCTGTCTCCTGAGTCACATGGACCATTCTCATAGCCTTTCACAGACCTATGCTGCTTCAACTCTGTAGTAGCTTGCACTTTCCTCTCATTTAGGGAGAAAGGCTGGGAGTGAAAGCTGGGTGCTTGAGGCATTGTAGACATGAATGTAGTTAGCCCTCAAAGAACTCTTTAAGCATTTTCTTAAGGAATTAAAACAAACAAACAATGAAAACAGTTTAAAAGTTGAATCACAAATGATTCTTTGCCACAGTTCTCCAGAGGAAGAGCACTAGGATGTCAGAGAAGACATGATCAAAAGCAGTTTTGGAGAATTTCAGTTTTGCTGTTGACTTTTCAAATGTTCGCATGGACACTGCTTGTAAATATAAATATGAGAGGAAGATGCCACAGCATAGAAGAGAGATGGAAAGATGGAAGGAGGGAAAAAGGAGGGAGGGAGGGAGGGTGGGCAAAAGTGAAGAGAAGGAAACATTTCTTTCTCCTGAAATGAATGAGCCAACCACTGTCATGAGGCTCCACAGGGATGAAGGATGCTCACATTGAACTAGTAATATCATCTACTGGTGCTCATCCACAGCATCATTTGGAAAAAAACTTTAACATTTCTGTTAATCTTTATATTCTCTTACTTTGTGGCCTTCCAAAAATAGTTCCTATTCCTTTATAGGCTACAGAGAACTTAAAATGAAGTTACTCCATGAAGCTATACTGTCAAATTAACCATGCCAGAGGCTGTTAGGAGAACACATGCTTAATGCTCTGTGATTTCTGAGGAAATGAGCAATACCACAGCTTTGCTTTAGGGGCCTTTAAAGAAGAAACAATGTAAATGCAACCAATCATGACATTATTCTTCTATTAACAAATCTTAAAACCAACTTCAACTACAGTGGACTGCAGAATAAGTTAAAGAGAATGGAAGTGGTTTCCCAAAGTCAGAGATGATAAGAAACCCAGCTCTCTCTGTGCCAGAGTACTGTTGAACCTTCAGCACATACTTGAAATACAATTTGAACTAACTTCAGAATCTCTGTATATCAACAATTTTACAAAGAAATTTTTGATATTTATTTTATATCTTCTTCTGTCTGTCACAGGTGTGCTATGAAGATAGGAAAGATTATCTTTGAGGGTCCTTAAGCAGCTCTGAGAAAGAGCACAGATTCACTCTGCAGGTGTTATGTTGCCACATATCTGATCTGGGAGACCCCCATTCACACAGAAATGAAAATATCTATCAGTAATAACAAAAGGATGTTTGCCTTGGAAATGATGCTTTGTTTAGGAAGTATGGTTGTCCATTAGACATTTCTGAAGGTACATTTTCAAGGGCATTCTTCTTGTGTTTAGCAGAATGAGCTATCAAATGTTGTCTTTTGCTGACCTTATTTCCATCATTAGTTCCTCATTGCAATTACATATTGTAAAGCAGCAACAACCATGGCTTCTATCTTCAAGTTTCAGACAAGATCAATGAAAAGGTAAATGAAAAGTAATGATTAGTATAAGATTATTTATCCTGTTCAAATACCAGCTCTGAGCAGATGGTCAGTTAGGAAACATAACTGCAAAGGTTATTTTTTTGTAATTAAACTATGAAACCAAGCATTTTGTCCCACAAACTTTTTTGAAAATATTCTTAGCATAAATTTTATTTTCCATCCAGAACATTTGGCTGAGGACTAAAATTTTTGACAGTGTTCACAAAGTCACTTGGCAATAACAAGAATAACAGCCTTTTATATGCCAGGTACTGCTTTAATAGAGGTTTCTATTGTCTAGGAATTTGTATTAACTTATATAATCTTTACTCAATTCTCAAGTCAAATGTTGTGGTTATTTCATTTTAAATTTTAGAAAATTAGGTCATGGAAATGTTGACAAATAGCTTCCAGTGTTATAGCTGAAGCAATCGCAACTGGGTTTGGAATAGGTTTAATCTGGAGCAGATGCCACATGATTGCCACAGATGTGCAAATGGTTCCTTTCCCAAGAGGCTGCACTAATTTTGTGCACCTCTGTTTCTTTATGCAGACATGGACAGCACCACTATTCCTAGCCAGTAGAAGCTGTCCCCACCTAGTGCCTTTCTTTATCTTGGGATTCTGATGAGGAGCTAGAAAAGATGACTTCGGTGACAGACCACTTCAATGTTGGTATTCACTCATCTTTTTAATATAACAATTTATTTTTAAATTTTTATTTAGTGCAACATAAAATAATATTTCTGTGATATGATGTGGTGTGTTGATTCATGTATACATTATATAGTGCTTAAATGCTAGTTAAGTGTATCTATTGTCACAAAATTTTATTGTTTTTGATGAAACCTTTCACAATCCTTTCTCCTGGCCTTTTGAAATTTGTAGTGCATTTTGTCTCTCTGTAGTCACTCCACTATGCACCCTAACAGCAGGAATTCTAACTCCTAGCTTCATATCTGTTCATGAAGCAGCAGAAAACATTCTCTCCAGCATCTGGTAGTTCACCATCTGGTATCAACTTGATTGTGTGTCATATATTAACGAAAACATGTGGCATTTGTTTGATGTGTAGCTTTTTCCTTCAAATCGAATTCCTGCCTCTTTTCCTAAGAGAGGAAATAGTCTCTTAAGACTCAAAAAACCTACAAGACTCAAGGAACTCATAAAGATGTCCCAATGCCGAAACTTCAGAAAGTTATAATTCATAAGACCCCACCCAGGGTTAATATGTACAACTGCTAGTGTTTAGGATGCATGAAACTGAAGCTGCCTATTTTTGGTATAACACCCCAAGGATACAGATTTAATTAGCTGTTCATGGGGTATGGGGTGGGATTTTTGGTGGTTTCAGCTGCAGCTGAGTCAATATGATCCAGTAAGTAACCTCTTTTGCCCAAACTTACTGTTTCACTTAACTAGGCTTGAATAGAACTGTTTCTTTAGTCTGCCATTAGACCTTACCTTGGGTCAACAAGCATTTGCTAATTTGTCTCCAGAAAAGATACACAACACAACTGGTGCTCCAGCCAAACCAAACAGAAATAAATGTTAGAGAGAAGCAATTGAAAAGCCACTGCAGGGGATGATACGATGCGCAACTAAGGCTCATCTATCTGTTTACGGGAGTGTGCAGAGGCTATCAGAATATGGCTGTGTTTTCTCACATTAGGAATCACATGTCTCCTTGCTGCAGTGGCATTGCATGCTTTCTGTTGTCAATGATAAGATATGTGGTCAATCCCAAGCTTTCTGGGAGTGTAGCACTCTTAGGACAATGCCAGGGTGACTGTCTTTTTCTCTGAGATATGAGGTAGCATGACTTCTTGGTGAATAGGGTCTGTCCCTCAAGTCAGGGAGCATCTCCAAAACAATTGACTGCCTATGAAATATTCTGTAGTTGGGATTGTAAGCAGCTCATAGTGGTGGTTGCATGCCCTATGTTGTAGGCCATAAAACATAAAATTAAAGCTTAGCACGCTACCCCCATTTGAAGGAGCAATTACAGTGGAAACCTGATATCCAGACACTGTTTTCCACATTTGCCACTGGCTTGGCAAGAAAAGTGGAAAGGGAGGATGAGATCGAAGTGTTGTTTTGTGAGTTTGAACACCTAAAGGAAAAAGTACAAATTACATCCATGCTAAAGAGCCTATACTGGTATTCAAAGCTATGAGTGCCTTGAGCATAACAAGACAATTGAAAGGCAGAGAATGAAGTATAAGCTTAAAAATGATAACTCTCAGGTTCCTTTAATATGGAAGAAGAAAAAATTCAATAATTCTGCATCCAGAAAAAGCCTTTAACAGCTCAACAGAGAAAATTATTACAATCAGGAAATACTGCTTCTAAACCATTTGAATGTATCAAACTTTTAAATAAGGCATGAAAGAGCCTCTCCCAGCCTGACTCTTGACACCGTGGGATCTGGAGGCATCTGAGATTAGTCTGAGTAATGTGGAAAAAGAGAATCTGAATAATGTCCTTCCTCCTTGAAACAGCATTTTCCTCTTTTGAAAAGGAAAATGGAAATCTGTCCTGAGCAACTGGATCATACAAACCATTATGGACATAAAGTTATCATTGCCTGAAATTCCCAGCTACTAAAAGACAATAAGAGAATGGCCACATTGTGAGAAAGTTAGACATGTGAGAGATGAAGTTTGATAAAGAATTCACTGGGAGAGATAGGATCGTATTCACAGCAGAGTTTGTTTGCCTGTTTGTTTGTTTGTTTGCTTGCTTTTTAAATAATTCACTGGCACCTATATAAGCAATAAGAGAACCTAGTGGCTTTGCTGTGCCTCAGAGTAGGATGTGACCTCTGTAAGAAAAGAGAGAGTTTGATGCATTTTCATAATTCACACCAACATGTAAATGGGGTTCACAAAGTACTAAAGCAATCAAGATGATATTAGAAAAAGATAAAACAGAAAATAGTGCCTGCTTATATCACTTAAAAAAAAAGTAGCAAGAGTTCCTATGAGGGAAAAACAAACAAAGACAAATGCTACACTACCTAGCAACAGAACCACCATTTTAAAGCTAGGAGGACAGTTCACAGAAAACATAGATGATAAAATAATGGCTATTAAAAATTGAGCTTCTTTGTCAAAAATAAAATATCCATAGGAGTGTAACTTATTTCTGGGATTTCAATTAGATTCCATTGTTCTACTGATATATTTATTTGCTTTTTTACATATACATTTATATTATTACACATATATACAATAAACTACCTATAGCAAGTGGAACCACAAAACAATCAGGAATTGTATAAATGTTATATTAATAGTGTTTTGGCCATTTGAATTTGGCAACCTTGTAGACAACATCTATCCTATCTTGGTGCATCTAAAATTCTGAATGTAAATTGATATCTATCATATCTCATCTCTATTGACTTAAAACATCTATCTAGACCTAAAAGCATCTTAACCGCGAAACAACTAAGCTTAATTGTAAAACTAAACTATCTGGTCTTCAACTCCATCAGAGGCTTGAGAAGGAATAAAATTAATTATCTGAGCAGAAAGGAAGTACAGATTAGCAGCTTCCAAAATACGAAAATGACAGGGACAGTTTGATGCGTGAACAGTGATCCAAAACTCTCTATAAGGTAAGAGCATCATCTTTAGTCTTCTGGCCCAACATATCTGACAGACATATTTGTTAGGCAGGAAGTATTGAGGACTTGCTTACCATGTCTTGGCAGAGATTGGCCATTGACTCTGCCTATATCCAAGCGTGCCCATTTTTAGGCAGAATTGTATCTGTGGCAGAAACAAGGACATTTTGCCCAGTGACTTGTTTGCCACATTTGAAGCCATTTCCATGAGGAGGTTCACTGATGCTCATCATCTTTTTTGAGGTAGGCTGGGTGTTATCAGGAGTTAATCTGTCTCACTGTAAATGTATCTTTGAATCATAAAAATATTTTTAAATGCCATATTCTGTATATGTCTGAGGTTTTTGAAGACCTTATCTAACTATTTTTACCTTATCTTTGTATAGAATCATATCTACCTATTACACCTATGATGAATATTCTTGTGATAGACTGGCCTACTTCTCTGCCAGTACCATGTCATTTTTTTATAGTTGTTCTATAATACAATTTGAGATTAGCACATGGTATATACTCACTTATCAGAGGTTATTAGAACAACAGAGACGTCCTCTGAGAGATTCCACCCAGTGGGGGATTGGAACAGATATTGGGACTTGAAGGAGGACTCTGTGTGTAGCACTGGGAGTTGTAAGGAAGAGCAGGAGAGATATAAGGCCTGGGAGAGCTCAGGAATTCTGCAGGGAGAGTGAGGCCTGGGGATCTGGATACAGGGGGGCCTACATAAATTGATGCACCAGCCAAGGAAAATGCATGCAGACAACCAAGACCCCCTTCAGATGTAGCCAATGGACTGCTGATTCTCTATGTGGGGGAAAAGGAGCACTTCTAGTGAACCTCTGACATACACTCTGGTGCCCACAAAATGGTCATTGCCACTAGGCAAGGCAGCTTAGCGGACACACAGAGAAAGGGAATGCAGGCTTTCCTGATGAGACTTAGTAGGCTATTGTCAGTTAGTTAGGGTAGGAGGCTCCCCGTATCAGAGATCTAGGGGAAGTGATTAGGCAGAAGAGGGAGAGAGGGTGGGAATGGGAAGATAAGAGTGAGGAGATAACAATTGGCATTTAATGTGAATAAATTATAATACATAAAATATACATTTTAAAATATTCAGGTGATCTCAGAACCAAGCATCTTTTCAGCTAGAGCAAATTGATTTTTGAAAGAATGTATATTGGAGGTAAAGACTGCTTCCCAGATTGGAGCACATTCAATAGTCAGATACAAAGAATGGTGCTGATCTGGAGAAGAACCTTTCTGACCAGATATTTGTCTCCAACAATGTGCACAGAGCACCAGAGAATGGCCCTGCACCTTTTTAGACCTGATCTCAGTTGAATAGTGCAGTTCATCATATAGTAGACTGTCAAGGGAAGTACACAGTGGCTCCCGGATAGTAACAGCATCTCAGGATGTGGTGGTCAGACTGTTCATGAAAATTAACTATAGATTATGAAGGCATCAGTGTTCTAGGGTATGCTATCCTTAGTTCAGTTCCTATGTTTGGCCTTTCCATGAAACAAGCAATCAGGTGTTGTTGTTGTTATTGTTGTTATTGTTGTTGTTATTGTTGTATGAGAACTTGACAGTTTCTTTTTAATCTATCTTGGCTGTTTAGATCTTGCTTGGTGTGTATAGCTCTTGCCCTTCAGAGATCGTGCCCATCCTTTTAAAAGATTTTAGTATATCAAAAATAATCTTACTGCTTTAAAAAATAGTGCAACTCTCTCTTTCTCTCCATCTCTCTCTGTCTCTCTGTTTTTCTCTCTGTCTGTGTCTGTCTGTCTCTCTTCTCTCTCTCTCTCTCTCTCTCTCTCTCTCTCTCTCTCTCTCTCTCTCTCTCTCTCTCTCTCTCTCTCTCTGTGTGTGTGTGTGCGTGTGTGTGTGTGTGCGCACTATGTGTGTGTTGGTACTAATAGGAACCAGAAGAGCTTGTCCTATGAAAATGGAGTTACCGGCTGCTATGAGCTGTCTGATATGAAAGCCCTCCAACCCTATATCACCCACCACTTTTGATAGACGTCTGGATGGACAATAAAAATAGTAGTTAATGAGTTAAAGAGATGGCAACATATGTGAGTGGAAAGGCAATCCAAGGAGCTCTGAAATTATTGAAGGAAAATCCCAACGCCATGATTGGACTATCTCCCTACAATTTGTTGGTCAGACAGACGTAAAGGTCCCCAACTGATAGATGCTATTGCCCTTACTATTAATTACATGCAGAACTAGGCAATAAGTTCCTCTTGATGAAGAGCCTGCATGTTTCTGCTTCAAAACATGTGCAAATAATTCTCAACTGATTTTTAGTGTCATAAGGCACTGTGAAATTTTAGGGTATACTTGTCACAAATATGTCTACTATACTTTGTACTCTGCTACTAACCTGGAAGGTAAGATGTAAACAAAGGAATAACTAACGACACAAATTTCATAGGTGAAACAATCTACTTTCCATTTAATTTATTGATATGACTCATATATTATACTTTAAAATGTTCCAAAAACCTATAATTGTGGGGGAGAAAGACATCGGCCCAGTCGGGAAGAAATTACTATTGTTTGGTTAAATTGATGTGATCTTATTGCAAATTTTCCTTCTAACATTTGTGTTTGTGCCCATAGATCACTACTGCTTTCAGCCTTTAATAGTCATGGAGGAAATTTTTCAGAGTGTACAGTGGTTATTGTATGGGTTCATAGCCAGTCAACTTACTAAGAATCAGTGGCCTCTTCTGTTCAGACATAAATTGCGAAAGGTAATCAGACATCTATTTCAACTCTCCAAGTTTTAGAGGATACTGCAGTAATAGTGAGGAAAGAATGTAATAACTGTGATAGTGTTAGGTGGCTATTTCCTCTGAATTTAAATAGTGCTCCCAAGTGCAAAAATGAAAGCTAATGGGTGATTTACAAAACCTACAAGGCTGAGTGTGGCAGACTGAATCCCATATTATAATAGTATATTCTATGTACTATTATCATAAATTACATAAAGTAAGAAGGGTGTAGGCTATATAAACAGATAAAGTATGTTTTCTTCTATAATTGTATTCTAATAGAGAGAGAATCTATCTCCCTGGGGTGTTATCATGGCATCCCTTATGACCATCAGAGCTATGAGATCTTGTTCCTGGGATTCAGAGCACTCTCACAAATATTTGTCAATCTGAGCCACATATCTTCATACAATATGGAGGGAAAGGCAATGGGGCTTCCAAGCAACTGTAATACACTATACATTTTTAGACAAATCATTTTAATAACCACTGAAATTTTATAGTGACATTGCCATACATAGTAAGCAAATTCTCCAATGTATTAACTAAATACCTCAAAATCTTCCATAAGGTTTATTAATCAGAAATAACCAATTGAAATACTTAACATTATGCTCATTTTCAAGAAGAAATACTAACTCAAATGGTTTCTACATCAAACAGTACCATTTAGCTCTATAATAGTGCTAGTATTCTCTAAATGTAAATGTTTATAGTTAATATAAATCCCATGTAAATCCTTGAGGATTGGAAAGCATTTTGAAAAGAAGTCCAATAAGTTCATATTTAACCTGTGATTTATTAGAAAGCCACTTTATAATATTTAAAAATCAACAAAATGCATACAATTATATTTAAATAGAAAATCTGGTTAACAAATATATTATTAGGTCAATTATCATAAGAACCAAGTATCTATTATTAAAGTGTTTTACTTATCAGCCATCTATATGGTGATAATCTGTCACTATACTGTTAGTTCTACAATGGCGCATAAGTACTATATTGTTGCTAGAACTGAAATACATTCTGTTGCTAGGAAAAGCTCTCAGAGTTTCTAAAGACGGCTGCATTTTAATTGTTGATATCTTTATTTCTTCTTTGGTGTAAGCCATATGTTCCAACAGAAAACAATGTTAGAAACAAAAAAGATCTGCAATTGAATTCCTCTTCATCTATCTGCCATCTGCATCATATTAATCAAGCTACTATGATGGACCTCTTTAATGGTCAATCAACACTATCCTAGATTTACTTTATTATTACTTACTGGCAGAAAGCTTTGATCTTTGCAAGACTGCCAAGATTTCTTTCATTTCTTTGCTTGATCCATTACCAGTTTCTGGCTCTAAACTTGAGTTACAGTTATGTCCAGCAGGACCAGTGCCAATTAAACCACAAGTGAAATCCTAGAGGGTTACAGATTTTTGCATCCATATCATCAATATGGATACCTTGATCTCATTATGTCAATATGCTCTGTCAAACTTGGACATCATGCTTGTAAGTCACCATTCTGGCTCCTTTCTTCCCTCTTCTTCTCAGATAACATGGAGAGCAAATATGCTTCATTAGGGCTTTGGCTGTCAGTCTTGGCAAATCATACAAAATATTTTTTTCATCATAATCAGGTAATGGTTCAGAAAACACTTTTGAAATGTTGTTTTTGGTAGAACATTCTTACTCAGACTTTCAAAATTTTCAAATGTAATTCAACTAAGCTAACAGTCATACCTCTGTCATTAACAAGTCATGAAATTTCAGAAATACATAACTGCATTTTCTTTAATAAGTTTACTAATGATGTTTATCTCATAGATGCTCTTGTATATCTACTGAATTCTACCTTAATTTTTCTATCTTTCTATTATCATAATTTCTGTATATTTGTGTTTACCTGGATTGTGTAAGTGTACTCTGTGTGTGTAGAGCAAGTAGAAGTCAGAGGTCGCCATCAAATCTCATGAAACTGGATTTGTAAATAGTTGTGAGCCACAATGTCAGTGCTAGGAATGGAATCTGAGTTCTCTGGATGAGCAGAAACTGCTCTTAACCTCTGACCCATCTCTCTAGTCCCTGTCTTTAAAAGAATAATGCCTTAATAAGATATAATTTATAAATGGGAAACATACCATTCTGAAGATAAAATTCAATTGTTTTTATTCTTAAAGTTAAGTCATTGCTACCAAACTTCACTTCAGAACATTTCACCACCTTGAAAGAAAACAATTTATCTTGATTATTTTTCTCCTAGCTATAGAAAAATACCTGAGAGATCAACTTAAGCAAGGAAAGGAAGAAGGAAGAAAGGAAGGAAGGAAAGTCTTCATTTTTATTTTTAACATATTATTTCATAATCCTTTTGTCTTTCTTCAGATAACCTAGATAATATGACCACTTCTGGCAATAGGTTGACCAATGGGAATCATCAGAAACCGAATATCTGAAAGTGAAGATGAATTGTACCTAAATCCTCCAAAGATAAAAAGAGGCAGAGACTGCATTCATCTTCTGGAGAAGTCTTTTCCTAGCATCATCTCCCAGTAGATTATGGAAACTACCCCAACTTGTTTCTCGTCTTGATTCCTATTGCTTCCCCAGTTCTATCAACACTTGTGTAATGATTCTTTTCCATTATTTCCTTTGAATGTGCTAACATTTTTAAATGTGCTCTTACTTATATTGTCTCCCAACAGAAACTTTCAGCAAAATGATAGCTAATGCTCAGCTTCCTTTAAAGAACCATTTGGGTCATGGATAGAAATAGCCTATGATCTCTCTATTGAGATCTTAAAATGCAATTTCTCACTTAGTCAGTCATATTATATCAATATAAAAGTAGTAAAAATTTAACAGAACATTTTATATACTTTAGTAATGTGAAAGCCTTAATTCTATAAAAAGTGAGTATTTGCAATGAAAGAATAAGTGAATGCACCATTTTTTTTTCTTTCTACTCCATTTCTTTCACACCGATTTTCAAATGTCTTTTTCAATAGGTTTTGGAAATTCTATATTAAACTATAAGGCCTATTATGGTCTTGGGTGCCAGATTCTTTGAAGTAGCATCAGTATCACTATTTGCACACTTTTTGCTCTTTTTTTTAAATGCAACTGATGAGTAGCATAGGGGACATTTAAAAAATCAGATGAACAATCACATCAGACTTTCAAAGAAAGTATCCAGACCTTTGTTTATTGATATGTAAGACTATATTCCTCTTCATGAAGTCCTGAATTAATTGTCAAGAGAACACCAGATTGCATCTGTACTGATATTACTTGTTTTGTTATGTCATATTGCTTATAAGATTAATCTGTAACATTAGGTTTTCTTGAAAAATATTCTGACATAATTCGAAATCATAATGATCTAAGACACTTTTGAATAAATTCTACATCAGGATCATTAGTTAATTTCCATGTCCAGCTGTCCTTTTCACTTGAACACAACTCTAGACTGTGTTACACAACGTCTTTCATCCGTGTTGCAGGATCCTAGATGACGTTGGCTAATGATCATTGTTTGTGGGCATCAGTGAACAAATGTGCATTCGTCCCAGATAAATAGATGACAAATGAAAAGAATAATACCACCAAGGGCCATCTTGGTGAATCAGGAGTATGGGTGAAGAGTTATTAGGGAATGGATGACTCAAAGGCCCCTGTATAAGTGAAAGCTGGTTCCAGTATGAGAGATGATTCATAGGAGCTAGAACCTGTGGAGTTCTGTCCCCACTATTTACAGGCAGCTCAACAGGTCAGAAAGGCTCCTCTTATCAGAGCCCTTACTGAATCTATTTAAGCTTGGAAAAGGAAAGCCTTGCACATCTACTAAGTGTGCATCAGTGTGCATTACTGTGCATCAGTGACTTCTTCAGACTTTTGAGATGTTTACTTCCTTAGGACTGGAGAGTTTGCTCAGTGGTTGTGGATGGATGGCTCAGTGGTTAAGAGCATTGGCTGCTCTTCCAGAGGTCCTGAGTTCAATTCCCAGC
>NC_067138.1:87496132-87599255 GCF_903995435.1 Acomys russatus
ATACAGCAGGGAGAACCATGTGACAATCAGAAGTTATATAAATGTTACATTCATAGTGATTTGGCTATTTGTATTTGTCAAACTTGAAGTAAACATCTTTCCTGTCTTGTTGGGTCTAAATTTCTGAATGAAATTCAGTATCCATTATATCTCTGCACAAAACTGAAGTCCAAGTGGATTAGAGACCTCAACACAAAAACCAGACACACAAAATCTGTTAGAAGAAAAACTGGGGAAGAGCCTTGAGCTTATTGGCACAGGAGACAACTTCCTAAACAGAACACCAACAGCTCAGGCCTTAAGATCAACGGAACCTTATGAAACTGAAAAGTTTCTGTAAGGTGAAGGACCCTATCAAAAGAAAAAAATGACAGCCTATGGACTGGGAAAAGATCTTCACCAACCCTACATCTGACAAAGGTCTAATATCCAAAACATATAAAGAACTCAAGACATTAAACACCACCAAAATAAATAATCCAGTTAAAAATGGGATGGAGAACTTAACAAAGAATTCTCAACCGAGGAATATCAGATGGCTGAGAAACACTTAAAGAAATGCTCACCATGCCTAGTTATCAGGAAAATACAACTCAAAACCAACTCTGAGATTCCATCTTACACCTATCCTAATGGCTAAGGTCAAAACCTTAGGTGACAGCACATGTTGGCAAGGATGTAGAGAAAGGGGAACACTCCTCCATTGCTGGTGGGAGTACAAACTTGTACAACCACTTTGGTAATCAAACTGGTGCTTTCTCAGGAAATTGGGGACAACTCTACCTCAGGACTCAGGCATACCACTCCTGGGAATATACCTGAAAGATGCTCCACCATACAAGGACATTTGCTCAACTATGTTCATAGCAGTTTCATTTTTCTTTTTTTAACATATACATTTATATTATTACGCATGTGTACAATAAACTACCTACCACAAGAGAGCCTCAAAAGAATCAAGGATTATATAAATGTCACATTCATAGTGTTTTGGCCATTTGTTTTTCTATATGTGCTGGATAATGTAGAGAAATCCATTAGAAAATTTGATGCTGTTCAGTTGTTGGAATTTATTCACCATTCAAACACATCTTGCTGTTTCTTCCTATTCCTCCTGGTGTTCCTACTGGTTTATTGCAGTAGCCTCCTTACTCCTTTCTCAAATTTATCCAGTGCTGCAGTAGTCTCTGCTCAATGAAACAGAATAAACCACCTTCAAACAAATACAATTGAAACAGTTGAACCACAAATCTTTACTCCTACCTCTGATACAACAGCATTTTTATGGCAAGCCAGCATTGAACTTTGTCACTTCTCCTGTGGGCTTCATCCCAGAGGATGGCTTACAGAGTTCTTTACTGGCTACACTAGTCATGAATATGATCTTCTGTCATCCATCACCTACTGCCCAGTCTGTAACATGTCCCTTATTTTCTTCTGTATTCCCCCCTACTGGAGCGCAAGTATCACAAGGGAGGAAAAGGATTTATGTTGGCTGTTCACTGCCATCTCCTTAGCAACTAGCTCAGTTACTGTCTGTTGAAAAAAAAATAGTAAATATCAACTGGGCATTTTATACATATATAAAACATCTCAAAAAATCTCTACAGCTGTATATCTTATTTTTTAATTTTTACTTTATATATACACTTTACATCCTGATCATAGCCCTTTCCCTCCTCCCCTCACACACTCTTATCTGTACCCTCCCTTCCTTGTCCTCAGAAAAGGGAGCCCGCCCCCCCCCCACCAGCCCCACAGCAACCCACCCCAGCACATCAAGGTGTATCAGGACAGAGATCCTCCTCATCCACTGAGGCCAGGCAAGGCATCCCTACTAGGGAAAACTGATGCAAAACAGGCAACAGAGTTCATGTCATAGAGAGCACCCACTCAGCTTACTAGGGGACCCACAAGAAGATCAAACTGCCCATTGGTTACATATGTGTAGGGGGCCTAGTACCAATCCATGCATATTCTTTGGTTGGTGCTTCTGTTGTAAAAGGCCTTTATATATTAGGCTATATTACACTAAAGCTCCTACCTTTAAATTCCCTTCCTAGGTTAAAGTGTATTCAATCTATAAGTGCACACCCCTAAAACAAATTCATTTTAACACAGGGAATAACTACCCTCCCCATACTAATAGTATGCATATAATAATAAACATATAATAATGTTTCCCCTTTCTCAGCAGTAGTAAATATTTTAGCTGAACTCTTGACCTCCTCCCAAAAACCACTCAGAAGTTCCCAGCTCCTTTCTATTTTTGTGTGACCCGTGTGACAAGAGCATTGAAAATAGTGTGTGTGTGTATGTGTGTGTGTGTGTGTGTGTGTGTGTGTGTGTGTGTGTGTGTGTGTGTACATTTACTTCTCATTCCCATCCTCTGCTGGCTGAAGACGATCCAGTGGCTTAACAAAGCCACAAGATGAAAACCCTTGCCAATCTTTTATTAGGAAACTCTTTGTTAGTCTGGGTTGTTACAAGAAAGAGCAATAAAATAACTACAACTCTCTTGTTTAAGCCAATATTTTCATTTCAGCAGCTTTTTCTGTGTCTTGGAAAAATGAACATCCTAATATTATAGGTGATAAAATTATAGCATGTATTTGAAAGCAAAGGATCTAAGTCCATGTCAATTAAGACCTTGAAAAATAGAAAACTATCTTTTAACTATTAATGTCACTTTGTGGGACTATCTGCATATTATGTCATTTAGTCTTTATAACAGCCTCTAACGGTCATTGTATTATACACATTTTACAAATAAAACTGATAGGGCTTAAGAAGTTTACACTTTTAGAGATAGTGCAGTAAATTCTGGTATTCAGAGCTCAATTCTGTAAGAACAGCTCAAAGCTTTCCTCTTCTCTGCTTTTTCAATTAGAAGTATGCCCTCTCTCTGGTTGGTTCAGAATTTATAACAGAGCTGTTGACTAACCCTTCGACAGACACATCTCTATATTTTCCTCTTCAGATTGGAGTTCTGCAGAAGTAATGTGATTTAAAGCCTTGAGCAGTGCATGGAATAACTATCAACTTGCAACTTAACCTGCAATTTGGCCATGGATTTCCAGAGTGAGATATTTAATCTGTCTGGATGTGGACCTGTTGGGCTAGCTGTCGCCGTTAGCTAGCTCCAGTAATGGAGTCTGCTGAAATAAGCTACAAAAAACATTGGCGTGAAGTGGAAATGGGTAAACCCAGACAGAAAACTCATTTATTTGAGCAATCTGGAGTCAAAATCAAAAATCTAAAAGTCAAAAATAAAAAAAAAAAACATATACCCTGTAGAGGTCCACAAATTCCACCGATATGGTTACAAAAGATATTTAAAATTCAACATCATTTCCCAGCGAGAAAGAAAGAAGGGAGTTTGTTCAAGAAGTGTAACAACACAACAAAAACAACAACAATGAAAAACCAAACTTGAAAACACTACGTCTTTCTATGCATGTCTACACGTATGTTAAACATGGTATATTTATCCATGTGTGACATGCCATCCCTTGCACACATGCAAGTAGCATTCCCACAGGTTAAAATGGGCTCTTCCTGGTCATCAATGGCAATGTAGTCAGCTCACTTCAGTTCACTGAAAAAACTGAAGTACCAGAGAAAATCACGTCCTGAATCTGAACGCCTTTCCTGTTGGCAAGAGCGAAACTATGAATAAAACACACATTGCTTGACCTTTTAGATAGCTGCCAACATCTTGATTTGACATTAGATAAAGGCTTGTCACCCTGACATTAGGCTATGCATACAGGGAGGCAGGAGAGATGGCTCAGTGGTAAAGAGAGCTTACTTCTCTCCAGAGGACTCATGCCAGGAGGCTCACAGAAGCCTCTAACTTCTGCTCCAGGGGATCTGATACCCTCTCTGGCCTCTGCATTCACACATGGCACACACACACACACACACACACACACACACACTGTACTGCGCCTTGCATCAATACAACATTTTCTTTCCCAGGTGAAATTTCACCAAGTGGTTACCCTGGGTTCCTCTTCCCATCTTTTAACTTTCCCTTTCTCTTTTCTCTCTTTTTTTTTTTTTTTCATTCAGAAATCAAGCTTTTCTTCCCCTATAGATCAAACCTCACAAAAGAGATACACTGGGAACAAGCTGTGTCCAGGCTGCTGGAGAGCAGTGGGTCCTTGGGGCTCATGTCATCTGCGACTGCATACCTCGCTTCACCTTCCCAAACCACTGTTAGTTTTTAATCTAAAACATTTGGAGAAGTCAAGCTTACTGTTTCATCTCCAGCCAGGGCTGTTCCTATCATCCCACACTGGAACATTGGAAAAGTATTTATGATTCATGTAGCACATGGCTGTCAGGAGGAATCCATAACAAATACCTCTTGTCTAAGTTATGATGTGAACTATTGTATGTGTTACAAGTAATGAAAACCTGTTAGCAAGGGAAACCACAAAGACGCCCTGAAGAGTAATAATGTGCAAAACACCCTTAAGAGTTCATTTTCTCTTTGGGGATTTTATCTTGGTTTTTATATGTATGAGTATAAAAATTATAAATCATTCCATATGTACTATTGGAAATACTGAAAAAGGTGAAAGAAGACATAGAAATGTAGAAAACAGATTAAAATATTTAAGAAAAATGTTTGAGGGAAAGATGTGTCTAAAAATACATCTTTATAGTTCAGTCTCAGTATATACATTATGACATTTTTCTCTGAGGTCTTTTATCTGGGAGTCTTTAGGTTATACATTTTGGGTATATTGTGGCTGTTGTTCATCTGAATATGTCCAAAAACTTAAGATATTTTATAGTAAGCATTTTGAGCTTAAATCCGGCCAAAAAAATATGGCATGGCCATTTACATAGAAATTTGTATGTTACCATTTCATGGTGCCTTTTACAGTGTACTAACTCCACCTTAAAGATTATACCTATAGTTTCTTCCTGTTCAGACTCCACAGAGAGACATGAGAGCAAAGAGAGGTGGTTCTCTTACACTTTATCACACAAAGAAGGCAAGGGGCCCTAAAATTCAAAGCTATCTTACATATATTAATTTCCATTGTCTACTGAGTTAAAGATACTACACATATTTGGGCACACAGTAACCATCCCTAGTGACACCTACATACATCCCTTAATTACCCTCAGTAAAGTCTACCTCTTTGGCATTTACCATGTTCATGAGGAAGGAATGAAAAGCAGTATTTTATATGTGAATATCTTCCAGGCAGGCGTGAATCCAAGTATGTTGCCTGTGCTTAGATATCTGCAGGCCAAAAAACAAAAAACAAAAAAACAAAAACAAAAACAAAAAACCAAACCTGACACTCAAAGCCAATCATTCAAGTCATACAGCCATCTTCTAAGCCATGTTTTCCAAAGTTTGGCCAAGAAATTCTCAGCAGCCCTCATCACACCAGTGTATAGGACCTTGGTGTAAAACATTTACCTCTTCATCTATAAGCAAGCCCTGTTGAATGAGGAGTATGTTACAAGGCCAAATCCGTACCTAGCCAATCTGAGAATGAAAACATTCTTGTCAAATTATTTGGCAGGAATTTTTCTGCATTCCAAGAGTTTGAACTTGCACCCGGGTTTCAGAGGAACATTGCAAGACATGGTCAACATGGCCTCAGCAAACATCTGCGAACTGCATATGAACTGTTTGCCGTGTCCCATTTGACAGGATGATGGTGATCTGTAGCCAGAGTTCTCACGATTCAGCACCTTTCTTGGATGAAAAGGTTAAATTTTGACTGTAAGCAGGATGATCTTACGCCAATGGATACATGATCTTAAGCCAGTGGATGCAGACATACAAAATCCTAGTGACAGTGGTAAGTGAACCTTTACTTGTTTATAGAACTCACAGACCACAGAAGCTTCCAGACTCTTGAGCTGCTACAGTATCCAGATAAACATGTTGTTGGAATGGAAAACATGGAGACTTTAAGACAGTACCAAGATATGCACAAAAATTAGGATTTTTTTCCTAACTGTCATAAATATGTCTTCATAGATGAAAACCAGGACCCAGCTTGACCTAGAGGAAAGGTTTCTGTTTTGTTTTGTTTTTCAGTTGCTGAGAATTGTTTCATGGCCTTCCTTTAAATTATGATACAAAGGTTCAGCTGTCAGCTGTTGGTGATACTGGCTGACCAAGACACAGCTTCACTTTTTATTTTCTTGCTCCTGGTTACTATCAAGCTAGCACTCCCCCTCATTCTTCCAGATCTAGACTTCCTTGCCCAAAAGATGCTTTCAGCAGCATTCAAGAAAGAGTTAGTTAGTTCTAAGCTTCCAACCAATCCAAGGCATTTTAAAAATTCTGTACAGTTA
This sequence comes from Acomys russatus, assembly GCF_903995435.1. Classification (NCBI taxonomy): domain Eukaryota; kingdom Metazoa; phylum Chordata; class Mammalia; order Rodentia; family Muridae; genus Acomys; species Acomys russatus. Next base: position 87,502,469 of record NC_067138.1, read on the forward strand.
AGGTTGAAAGTTATTTTCATTTAAAGGGCACAAACAATGAGCTCTATCTTCCCAGTGGGAATGCATAAAAAGCATATGCATGTCCTGTTGTATAGCTCTTTTCACCAAATTGAAACATTCCTTCTCAGAGGAGGGGAGACTTGGGAAGTAAAGGCAACACACGTAGAAGACCTAAGAGGTGATAACATTTACAAGGCTCAGGAAAGTCCTGAAAGTTAAAAGGTTTACAAGATGCCTCCTCAAGGCTAACTTGTCAGTGACTATTGCTAGTTGCACAGGGAGCTTAAAGGATGCCAGTTTTGCAAGTTGTTGTGCTAGAGTGAACTTTTCGGTGACAACTACAATTGGTCATTCGTGTTCCCGTGGGTAACCTCTTACTCATTCTCCTCAAAGTAGCCACCACCTACGCTTTTGTATGTCACCCCAATAACTTCAGTATTTTACTCACCTAGACTTGAATGAGATCATTTCTTTGGTCTGATGCCTGTACTATATCTGGTGTGAAAAAACATTTATTCACGTCTACCCTAGAAAAGTTGTAACACAGCTTCCCTTTTCCAGAATGAAGAACTTTATAATATGTAAGCTGAGCCTTTTCTACTTCTTCATATTTCTCTTTTCAGCACTTTCCAACTTATATTAGATGAAAATAACCACACCCACAGTATAGATTTCATTTAATTCCTATATATACAAACATATTACAGCAATTGCAACATCTTAACATAATGATAACAATCATACAAATAATAAACAAGAGTCTCTGGAGGAACTACAGTTTTTTAGAGTGAACCATGATTCTTTTTTTAATATTTTATTAATTTATTCATATTACATCTCAATTGTTATCCCATCCCTTGTATCCTCCCATTCCTCCCTCCTGCTTTCCCCCTACTTCCCTTCCCGATGTCTGTGACTGAAGGGGACCTCCTCCCCCTGTATAGGCTTATAGGGTATCAAGTCTCTTCTTGGTAGCCTGCTATCCTTCCTCTGAGTGCCATCAGGCCTCACCATCAAGGGGACATAGTCAAAAATGGAGCACCAATGTTCAAGTGAAAGTTAGTCCCTACTTGCCACTCAATGGTGGAGAATGTCCTGTCCATTGGCTAGATCTGGGTAGGGGTTTGAAATTTACTGCCTGTATTGTTCTTGGCTGGTGCCTTAGTTTGAGCGGGACCCCTCAGTCCAGATCTTCCCATTATAATATTCTTCTTGTAGGTTTCCAGGATCCTCTGGATCCTTCTATTTCCCCATTCTCCCTTGCTTCTCTCACCTAAAGTCCCAATAGGATGTCCTCCCCTCTGTCCCACTTTCCTGGCAAGTGAAGACTTTCATGGGACATGCCCCTTGGGCTAGTGTCCAGATATAAGTGAGTATATACCATTTGACTCTTGTACAAGTTTGCATTCCCACCAGCAATGAAGGAGTGTTCCTCTTTCTCCACATCCTTGTCAGCATGTGGTGTCACTTGAATTTTTGATTTTAGCCATTCTGATGGGTGTAAGATGGAATCTCAGTGTCATTTTGATTTGCATTTCTCTGATGACTAAGGAGGTTAAGCATTTCTTTAAGTGTTTCTCAGCCATTCGATATTCCTCTGTTGAGAATTCTCTGTTTAGTTCTGAGCCTCATTTCTCAATTGAGTTATTTGGCTTGGTGGTGTTTAATTTCTTGAGTTCTTTATATATTTTGGATATTAGACCTTTGTCAGATGTGGGGTTGGTGAAGATCTTTTCCCAGTCTGTAGGCTGTCGCTTTGTTCTCTTGACAGTGTCTCCTGCCTTACAGAAGCTTCTCAGCCTCATGAACAATGATTCTGTTGATATGATTTGACAATAAAAACAATAATCAGTGAAACTGCTAAAATATCTTAAGGAAAATAATGTAAAATTGAATGTGGCTCAAAGAGCACCTAACTATGAATCTCTGGTCTAAAACAGACCCTTAATGCTTCTGTTATTTGATATTCTAAAGGAACTCAGGCTTAAATATGCATTTTAACTAAATTCTTCTCTGTATTCAAGAGCATGGCCCTCACTCTCAATAAGTTATGGGAAAAATAATAATTCTTTTATTTCAACTTGGCTTCCATATGCAGGAAAAGCTTCTGACTAGATGACTAAACTACACTGTAAATTGCCTCTTCCCAAAACACTTCCATACACTAATAATTGATAACCATTATTTACACTATATGATTTGCAAACTCATACAGATCACTGAATCACTGAAAGCATTGAATTATGCACAATCGATCTTTAGCTTAGCAAGTCTTGTGACTTTGAGTACTCCTTGTGTGTCTTCCAACTAATGGGGTGCTCACCGTGACAGCCAATAATAACAACCCTGTACACATGTAGCTCAGTAATCAGCTCCTGCCATGAAGCACTCTCATAGTTAGAAACAATTTGCTCTAACATTTCCTTTTGAGTTTTAATCTATTACATTCTTATTTCTCTATGTTTATTTCACCAATCAGTAAAAAGCTATAACCTACAGATCACATAGTAGTGGTCTAATTCCCAAATAATGTAGCATTTTTTTCCCTATAAGATGAAGAAACCCTCTAATTCAAATATATTTCTAGATTTTATCCTTTAAAAATAGGGTTGATCATTTTACTTTCTTAAAGAAGTGATCAAAATATATTTAAATTTAAAAATTGTTTTAAGTAAGAAAAAGTATAACAAATGATTATCATTCTCAACAGGAATGTTTGCTATGCAAAGCATGTTATTTTTACATAATCAACCTCAATACAGTACTTGTCATCCCTTGTTTCTGGTCTTCACAATAGCTATGCAGTGTGTGTAGGCAAAGCAAGCAAGAACTTACTGGACATGACCGCTCTCATGAAGACAAGGAGCAGGCTATTAACAATCGGAGAGCCACCTCAAGTAGTAGAGGGCAGAAGCTGCTGCAAAGGCTTGTTAGGTTCCATATGAGTATACAGCAGGGAGCAACAGTGCAACAGCTGGAACAGCCAGGTGTCGGCTTGGGGATTTCTTTGACAGGTGAGGTGCCGACAGTTCCAGTTAGCAGCATTTAGCCAGCTGTTAAGGGCTTCTGAGAAACACTTTAGATTTCTGTTTTCTAGCAAAATCTAGCTCAGGTGGGGTTTCAACCTAGCAAAACCGAACTCCGGAAGGGGTCCAGACATTGACATCGGCAGTGTCATTTGGGGCTCCCTTTATGACCTAACATGCAGGCTGCATGTTTCCAATTTACATTTGAGAAAAACAAGGCTCAAATCCAACCTCAGATTCCTCTAACACTGACATTTTTATTTCCTTAGCTACTCTGGTTCTAAACTTTCTTCATACACTAGGTATATGGAAATTCACAAAAGTACATCTTCAAACCACCCACTAAAATATAGGATAATTCCTCAGTGTTTGAAATGTGTCAAAACTTCTGCTAGGAACAACGATGAAATATACATAAAAGACATATATATATATATTATATATATGCAATGTTAAGTATGTATAAATGTAGATACATTGATGAACTTTTATTTTGTTAAGATGTTCAGACTTTATGTCACCCATTGTTTTCATAGCACAAGATTTATGGTTTGACAGTGTCACACAAACATCATCTAAAGAATAGACTCATTTACTGTTCAAAGAATATTCTATGTAGAAATTGTAGGTAGAAGGTAAAAAAAGCCTTTTAGCTAAAATAAACTTCATGAGTTAACTCTAAAGAGAACATGCCGCCACTCAGACAATATGCTTACTGCTTAAGGGGAGACCTAACTTAAATGGCCCCTCCCACTTTCTCTCTTGCCCTCATTTTATTCCCCATCTCAACCTGTCTCTTCCTACAAATAAGAACATACATTAAATATCTTATTAGGCCAAATTATTCTTAAACTTCTTCTATTTACCAGTATAAAATTACCCCTAACTATTATGCTTTCCCATGAGTATATTCCAAAAGACACACATTTTGGTTTGCCAGCCATAACTTCATGCCATTCCCTTATGAAAATACAAACATCAACAACAAAATCCTGGATGCAACTCCCAATCTGCTTTAATTTATAAAGAAATGTCCAGGTACAGGCACTTGAGGCTAAGCATCACTTCTCCGTAAAGTCAGATGCCACATCTCTATGCCTTGTAATACATTTCAAATGAAGGTAAATCCCAAGGGAAGCTTGTAATTGTGTGTAATTCCGTGTTTCCTTATTCTAGCAAGCCAAATAACAACAAGGGATCCTCCAGCCCAGAAACCTTCAGGTTTGTTAAACTGGGTTCTTTATTCTTTCTGCCTGAGTCATTTCCACTGTCTTAGCTTTGCTGCCCTCCTCTGGAATTTTTGTGTCACCTGGTTCTCTTTTTCCAAATGATATGGACTTCATACTTGACTTGTGCTTTTTTCGTCCAACTTTTGATCAAAGACTGGAGTGGGCTCTGTAATGATTACCTCTCATCCCTGTGTTCTATTCCAAGATGACACATATGGGCTACTTTATATGACATTAGTGCCTGGTGAACATTGCAGTAAACTGTTCTTCAGAGTATTTCTGTAAAAAGAGAACTTGACTTTTTTTGTTTGTTTGTTTTGGTTTTGGTTTTTGAGACATGGTTTCTCTGTGTAGCCTTGGCTGCTCTGGACTCGCTTTGTAGACCAGGCTGGCCTCAAATTCACAGCGATCCAGCTGCCTCTGCCTCCCGAGTGCTGAGATTAAAGGCATGCAACACCACCGCCCAGCTGAGAACTTGACTTTTTAATCTTGCTGCTAAGACACACCTCCTCTCATCATATTTTACCTAATAATTATCTTTTATTCTCTTAGTTACGTTATTCCCATGATGTTAATGGCGCTAATGCATGTGAGGATTTTTATAAGCCAGCCATTGTGGCTAACAGCATTCATAGCTGGATATTATTCATTATTAACTTTTTATTAACATATACTATGCCTGTTATATTTATGCATGAATAAAAGTGTTTTTATAAGCAGAAAAACATATTTGTATCTGTACGTGCTTACTTTTATGTTATTCAGCCTTTCAAAACCTATATCAAAACCAAAAATGTCTATCAATTCACTTATCTACCACCTGTCTTTTGCATTCATGAGTGCACATGTGAATGTTATCAACATCATGGTCCACAAGGTCTCCAACTCCCATTGTTTCCACTAGTGCATGCTAAGTATTCATTTTGTTTCCCACCATCTGGTCTGTTAAAAAGAAAACACTTCATGTTTCAGTATTATGTTCAGAGTGTTTCTTTACTTCCTCTTTCCACTGTTTTCCTTTGTGTAGGAAGTTAGTATAACATTTCATCTGTGAAGCCCAGACTTCTAGACACGTTTTCATGACTGCATATAACAAGGGTCTTTGTGCCAAAACTGACTCCAGCTAGCCTTCTGTACATGCCATGAGTATTTACGCAAGAGACACTTCTGGTGTATATAAGTCAGTGTTAACTTGTTGACATGATTTTAAACATTTTAATTTCAAAGATAATTTGAACAGTTTACAGTCAATAGTGAAATAAGAGTAAAGAAAAAAATCATCTGACCAAAAAAAATTAAAGAATTCAGTACCACCTGGGCACTTGGAATGTAGACGTCATGCTGGTCTGCATCTATGATTTAGCCCATTAGTGATCCCAAGAGTCCTCCTCAGTGAGAGATAATATCCAACAGCTAGAACTAAAAGTCAGAACTTCACAATGACAACAGAAGCTGTCATCAGTTATGCTTGAAACAGCTCACTTACTAAGACTCATAGGCCCAATTTCTCACCTATAATGTGAATGGAACTAAATGCTAAAATACTTAGTTTATCACAACTTCATTATTCCACAAAATTTTACTTACCAGTTGTATTTATTCATGTTCTATGCCTTGGGTATTCAACTAAAGAAAAAGCCCCTTCCCACAAACAGATGGCGTTTCTGTGAAAAGGAATAATAAAATAAAATAAAATCATCTAAGTCGTGACACAGGAAGAAGGCTTTTGATAATAAAGAATGACTTGAGGCTACTGCACACTGACTTATGGAAAAAGTTACTTTAGAAGGCTATGTGGAACCAAGAACTGAAGGAAGACATGGGACAGGACAGATATTGTGTGGAAAATAAGCAGAAAGCGACTCATCACCTCACTTGTCTTGGTGTATGACCCAGCTGATTCTAGGCATCTTTTAGACCAAGATTTAACATTCCAACATATAAAGGTTGTCTTCCTTACTACCCCTTCTAGGTCATATACTTAATGAAGGGAGGACTCTCCAGTGTTGACAGATTTGAAGTATCTTATACTGCCAAGAAAGCCTTGATTCAACTGATACTCACTGGTCTGACAGTTGATGTGGTAAAAGGTGGCATCGAGAAGAGCAGAGTGCTAGCAGTCGCTGTGGGAAGATGCTTATGAGGCACTTAACGTGCAGAAATCACCAGGAAGTGGCAGGACCATTTGCTCTTCCTAGTTTTCTGAATAAAGCATCTGGTGTTTACCAGGCTTGGTGTGCTCCTGAATTATTTCAGTGTTGTGGGCCTGCAGATGAGTTTGTTCATTCTGGGGGGTGGGGGGAGACAAACTCCGTGTTGCAATTTCTAGGAGAAAGCACAGTTTTATCCTTTTATAGACACTTGTCACGAGCCAAGCAACACTGTGTTCTTTCAAAGCTGCCAGGAAAAATTGAAATGCAGAGTGAATGGTGACTGACATGTTGACTTATACATGAGTCTACTTTGTCTCATTTGATCCTTACAATGACCAATTTTTGCTTTGCTTATTTTCATTTAACAAAATGATTTTGAACATGGTTTGTTTGATATTCTTGGTTGAAATTTGATTACATCTGGAACTAAAACCCAGAAATGGAGGGCACACATGAGAGGAATTTATGCTTAATTTGAAGCAGGAAGATCCATTTCTACTCTGGACCTTTGGGTTAGGAAGACATATTCCTTTAATCTAGATCTTGAGGTGGGAAGAAACATCTTTTATGTGAGCCACCCCTTCTGCTGGAAGGCAATATAAGGACATGGATGAAGGAACTTTGCTCTTCATCTGCTTGTTCTCACCTTATTAGCAAGTCCATCCTTTCACTGGCACTAGAGCCTATGTCTTCAGTGTTCCAGCATCTACTGAAGACTTAAGACATCCAGCCTTGAGGTCCCCCTCAGTCACAGCTATAGGGGAGGGGAATAGGGTGAAAGCAGGAGGGAGGGAGAAACAGGAGGATACAAGGGATGAGATAACAACTGAGAAATAATCTGAATAAATTAATTAAATAAAAAAAATTTTAAAAAGACATCCAACTTTGTGAACTGTGCAACTTGTGGATTCCTGGCCTTTGTATCCATATATACCTATACATATATACACATATATGGCTATGAACAAGAGAATTATTCAGTCTATAAGTTTTGCTACTCTAGATAACCTACTAATACACGTGCATCAATAGTTTATTTTATTGCTGATAATGTCTCATTGTGTGGATATGCTTCAATCCTTTACTCATCCAGTATCGACCTGGTTGTTTCCAATATGAGGCTGTCATAAATAAGGCAGTCAGGAGAGCATGGAAGCATGAATAAGCTTGTGTGCTAGCAATGGAAATGGCGGACTATGGTGTGGTGTATAAACAACTTTACCAGAAAGTGCCCGGCTATTTCCTAGTGTCTTTTTTCCCCCTATTTTACACTCCTATCAACAACATGTGAAAGTTTCAGGCACTCCAGTTCCTTACCAAGAACTGGTCAGGCTGGCCTTTCATTTAGCCCATTCTGTTAGGTACAAAGTCCTATTGGATTGTGTTGAATTTTCATTTTCTCATGAAAATGATGATAACCAGTTTTATGTATTATTAAGAGTGTCTCAGCAGGTACTAGTGAGGTGGCACAGTGGGCAAAAATACTTGTCATGTAGACCTAGCATCCTGAGTTTAATCCCCAGAATCCATGGTGGAAGAAGAGAACAGATTCCCGAAGGTTGTCCTGTGACCTCCACAAGCATCATTTTACATGCTCATACCCACAATTACAAGCATCACACATATACACAAGTATAGTAATAAAAATTTAAATGAACACCCGTCCCTGCACTCTTTGCCAAGAAAAGCCTTCTAGCCCTGAGCTGCTTTTGCACTGTTGTCAAAAATCTGCTGTCTCCTCTGTATATCTGCCTACAGACTCTTACTGAAAATGGTTCTTATCACCAAGTTATAATAATAAAATATTAATAAGTAAAATGAAAGAATTAAAACTCATCAGGTGAAAGTTAACATCAAAGCAATGGCCATACAATGGCAGTGTCTTAGTTACTTTTCTTTCGCTGATAAAATACTCTGACCAAAAGCATCTTAAGGTAGAAATGCTGCACTTAAATCTCCACATCATTTTCCTGTCACTGTCATGGTCACTCTCATAGAATCCATTGGGTACCTCTGGTCGGCTATAGCTCTCCTCAGGACCTCACTCTTCTGTATCAGCCTCATTAGTCCTGTCATATATCAGGAAATCTGCCGGTACATCATGAATCTGGACACTAGGCACACGATCCAGTATCTTCAAGTTTTCAAAGATGGTCTGGCAGATCTGGTCCAAATACTGACATGAGTTCTGATTCTCAGTGTGGATTCTTGGTGCTGATGACTGGATGGAACCTGAAGTCTGGGGTAAAGTACTCAAAGTATTCACTATAAGGAAACTCCTCATGAATGGCCTCTTTTACCAGCAGAGATATTTTATATGTCTAGCACTGGGCAATATTTCAGGTAGTGTAGCCACCACCACCCAGCACCAAGAGAGGAATATTGAAGCTCTTGACATATTCTCCATGTCCTAGTATGCTGAGATTTAAACAGCCTAATCGATCACAGCCCAGTGAGTCAGCTTCACACTGGAGGAAAAGTTGAAATCACAGTCAAAGGAAACCCAACTCACAAGGCCCAGAAACAGATCTTTTCAAACTGGGTCCCATTAGAATCAAACACTTCTAATAGGTTGAATAGATGAGAGCTGAGAATTGACCATTGGAAAAATAGCTGCTCAAAAGACCAGAAACCACTATATTTGATGGATGTGTCCTTCTCCAGAACCTTCACTGCAGGTCTAAAGAAAAGTTGAAAATTAGAGTTGGGATTCCAAAGACCTTTCCATGCTAACTCTGTTTGAAATCAGTTATGTGCTCTGTGTGGCATTTCTCTTTTCACCATCTCTTCATGTCCAGATCCAGGCTTTATGTATACCTTGGCTCTCCATAAAATTGTCCATTATTTTCTCAGTTTGGAGAAATCCTTCACACCACTAAAATCAGAGAAATTCTATGTACATGTTTTCAAATGTAACTTCTAATTTTCTTAAGTGTTTTATTTGGGTTCACAAATCCCTTCCTTGGTGAACTATAAATTAAATTAATATAAATTTAATATCAATGCTATGTTTTCCTTGATACCTGAGGATCTCTCTGAACATAGTAGGCAATGTATAAACATGAATGAAAAGGCTGACTTAATTAACAATTGAAGTTTATCTGCTGGTGGAGTCAGTTGAACAGGAAAAATTAAAAACCTGACACAGTCCAACAAGGTGTTTGAAATGCATACTAAATGTTTTCTTTTAAACAGCTGAACATTTTATTATCCAGTTGTCACATGTGAGTGAAGACTTTAGACACATGAGCATATTATCTGCTGGTCTACACATGTAAAGATTTAGAATAGCTTCACTGTAATATTCAGAAAACAGTAAATGTATCTTCTGAAGTGGAAAGCACCAAGTTCAACAACTATCCTTTGGTAATAGTTTGTCCATTTTAGAAACAGACTGTTGATCCCTTGATGATCTCTAAAAGGAATTTAAGTTGTCTGAGTGTTGTTATGCTGATATAGATGGATGTTAGCCAAATGCAACACACAAAGTTTATACACAAAGTACTAGAGATAAATATGCAAATGAGCAAGACCCTATCTATAAAAGCCCCCTATTCCTTATTCTTGCAATATAACTTTAATCCAAAGCATTAAATTATTATAGAAGCCAATTCAAAACCATTCTTAGTGAGGCCACCAATATCTATCTGCACTGCTTAATCAGAAAGTTCTTCTAAAAGGCAAAGGCTCTATCAAGATTCTTCTTGCTCACTATGCAGCCAATAAACTTCAGGAGTGAGCTTTACAGGTGGGGCATGGTTTGTGGAATATGAGAACTGCCACATGTAAGCATGGAGATCAGTGCTGTGCACACCTCACTGCATACTTTCCTCTTCCAAAAGCACTCTCAGAAGTCAAAGAAAAGAGCAAAATCATCAGCTTTTCAGGATAGATGGATCTAGACATCTTTGAAAACTCAAGAAGCAGGCAACCTTAGAAGGATGGTCACCACTAATCTTCTGCCTGACAGTAGATGTCCACCTTTTTTTTTTTATTAATTTATTCTTGTTACATCTCAATGTTTATCCCATCCCTTGTATCCTCCCATTCTTTCCTCCCCCTCCCATTTTCCCATTATTCCCCTCCCCTATGACTGTTCCTGAGGGGGATTACCTCCCCGTGTATATGCTCAGATCTAGCCAACGGTCAGAATATTCTCCACAGTTGAGTGGAGAGTGGGATATGACTTTCTCACGTACTCTGGTGCCTCACATTTGACCATGTCCCCTGGAGGGGGGGACCTGGTGGCACTCAGAGGAAGGACAGCAGGTTGCCAAGAAGAGACTTGATACCCTATGAGAGTAGATGTCCACCTTTAATGACACAAAGCTTATAAAGCCGAGTGAAAATGTATGTTTAACATTCAATCAGAAAAGAATGCCAAAATGTGATAAGAATACCTCTCCTCCAAAATCATATGAATGACAGTAGAGAGCTTTGAACAACTTTATAGCTGAAAAGATTACTCATCAGTTTATAAATACATACATCTTTATAGTGTTTTCAAAGCTCTTTAGTATTATTTATCTCTCCCCATATTCATTTCTCTACCCTGCTCTCCCATCTACCATCCTAGTTAATCCTTCTTACTCGTTATTTGCCATTACCCCTTCATACCACTTGTGATTCTAGCCAACCTCTTTTGAGGCCCTCCACCAACCTTCCACCTCCCCAACTTTTCACACCACCAACCTACCACCACCCCTGGAATAACCTATTATGTTTCTTCCTTCTGTGAATATTCCAGTTTAAACATATATACATCTAAAGGTTCAAAGCCAGCATCTGAATAAAAAAAGAAAGTGTGCAATGCAATATTTATCTTCTGAATCTAAGTGACTTTCCTCAGTATACTGTTTTCCAGTTCTATTCATAGAAATTTTATGACTTCATTTTTCTTAACAGCTGGGTAATATTTCAATGTATGAATTACCACATTTCATTATCCTATTGTGAATAGAGCAACAATAACCATGAACTAACAAGTATCTCTTTATAGAATTTGTACATATACATATATGAAGATTTTAAACAGTTAGCCTATAACAGAAGGCAATGCCCCTCCTAGGCACCATACACAATAAGACAGCAGTTTCCAGTGTGGGTGCCTCTTTTGGAGGAAATTTGTCAATGGAAACTCATCCCTAACATTACAGCCGTTTCCATTCCTCTTGGTGACCCTCCATAGCTTCTGGTGAGACTATTTCTAAAGACACCACGTATTTGCATCATAGAACACAGAAAAATCAAGTTTTCTAGGAACTTTATCCCTGTTACCTAGCTTCCAAAGAACTAGAAGGCACTGTGCATGTAATCAGCAGTTTTATCTGGATGGGAACCCAGAAAGCCACAAATAACACCACGTCTGGCAAGATATGCACACTGGTACAACAGTGGCAGAAATGTAGTGTGGAGTAACCAAACATCTTCTGCTTGTTTGTAAGGCTGGATCCACACGTTAGTACTCTTACACCATTCATGAGGCAAAGGAGCCATAGGTAGCCAGAACATGACACCAGGGGAAGAACTGCTAAATGGATATAGTATTGATACAATTCCTAATAACTTATTCTTAAACCCATACCATTAGGTTATCTTCCAACCTTAGTCCAAGACGCTTTCTTTTGCAGTACATGGTGACTAATATAGAGATCAGCAACTGGTCAAGATGAAGAAAATAAAAGACTATGGGCTATTCAACCCTGAATGGGACATCCACACACCCTCTATTCAAGACTTAGGGGTTGAGGAAGAAGAGTTAGGAAGATAGTAAAAGCCAGAGGCGATGGGTGATCACAGTGAAGCAGTGTTTTCAGAACACAAGAGGACAGTTGAACATGTGAATTCATGGTGTATATGACAGCAAACACAAGGCCTGCACACGATCAAGCCAAACACAATCCCGGTGTGGAAGACAGTCACAATCATGAAATACAACCCTTGTCTCGGGAGATACTGGCAACTATGGCTACAGGGGAGGAAGAATCAGTTTTCTTCAAGGACTTAGCCCTTGAGAAGTTCTCTGTGCTCTATTAGATGGCCCCAGACCCACACAATATTTGCAACACTAAAGGTTTTCAGTGGGTTTACTTTTAAAAAATTGAACAAATGAAATCGGGAGAGAATAGTGGTGGGGATTAGAGAGGAAATGGAGAGGAGGTAGTGAAAAATGGACTTGATCAAAACACACATTATTTATGTGTAAAAGTCTCAAACAGAAAGAAAATAAATACAAACATTCATGTGTCCTTAATGTTTTAGCCATTATTTAAGCTTTGCATAAACACACACATTCACTAGTAAACCTCAGTTCAAAGTCAATTTTGGCATTGGCCTTGACCAATTAATTAAATTGCTACTACATCGCAGCTCTTAATGTTTTAGTATTTTTCAGCTAATGGTTTTTGATAAGTGTTTTGAGAGTGTTTTGGAAGAAATTAGAGTCAATGAGATGTCAAAAATATCTTCATCAACCTCAGCTTCGATGGGTAGGTGAGCACGTTCTACCTTCTGTCAGATGCTGGAGAAGTGCAGCATCTCTGTGGGCTTCTGCTCTTTCCCTGAGCTCCAAGTTGCTGCTGTCAGTATGGATTCCAACCACTCTCCACCTGGACAACAGTCTTAATGTCAAATTACTAGGTATATTTTTTAAGTAATATCCTTGAGTTAAGAGATACTACAAAATTGTTTCCTCTTGCCACTTGCCTCCCACCATCTTTAATTCCAATCTTATTTTTTCCAAGGTCAACATTCTAGAAAATGCTCCGATTTTGAAGTAGCAGAAGAAACCTTTATGCCAATGCTTCGCTGCCTGAAAAGCTTCTTTTCTGCAGAAAGCATTGGAGTACTTGAATCCTGTCTTCAGCTGTCCCTAAGGGCTCTGAGCTCATTTGTTGATAAAGTAGAAGACTTCCATGTAAAAACCAGGCAGGATAAATGCAGCTCACATAGGTTTTTAAGCATGAAACATTCTCTTCTAAAGACTGTTTGAAATATTCTCAATGACAAACACATACATTTTCAAGGTAGAAGGAATAGTCATTAAATGTGGAAGTAGGCTAACCCAAACTGTCAGGGTCTTTACTGAGTCCCTGGGGCAGAGACTGGGCTCTGATCACAATTACATCATAACCCAGTTTCCCCACAAGTGAGCTATGATTGTCCTCAGGCTGTGGCTGAGCCACAGAATTGCCTCAGGTGACTCAATCCCGTGCACAGTATTATTTGCAATAGCTGGAAGCACAGCAGAATGGTTTTTGTGACAAGTTTTACTTCTTTTAAGACTACTTGAATAGCAAAGTAGAAGGATTCAGAGGGTCCTAGAAACCTACAAGTAGAACATTATGATAGGCAGATTTGGGCCCAGGGGTCCCGCTCAAACTAAGGCACCAGCCAAGGACAATACAGGCGGTAAACTTTAAACCCCTACCCAGATCTAGCCAATGGGCAGAATATTCTCCACAGTTGAGTGGAGAGTGGGGTATGACTTTCACATGAACTCTGGTGCCTCACATTTGACCATGCCCCCTGGAGGGGGAGGCCTGGTGGCACTCAGAGGAAGGATAGCAGGTTACCAAGAAGAGACTTGATACCCCATGAGCATATACAGGGGGAGGAAATCCTCCTCAGGAACAGTCATAGGGGAGGGGAATAAGGGGAAAATGGGAGGCAGGGAAGAATGGGAGGATACAAGGGATGGGATAACCATTGAGATATAACAAGAACAAATTAATAAAAAAATTTTTAAAAATTAAAAAAAAAACTACCTGAGTGCCATCTTTACCTCTGTTCCCCATCTGATACGGCTGGTTTGAATTTTCTCAAAAATGATTTCATAGCTCTTGCTTGTGCTTCGTTCAAGTACAGTGTCAAGCTGGCTGATTAGCAGCAAGACCTTTCTACAGCATGCACATCCTCCCCTTGATAGCATCTGTGCCACCTCCCCAGGATGATGATCAGCTCTTAAAGAAATATGTCAAAATATTTCTTTATTGCACATTCATAATGACATATAGTCCAATTTAGAAAGGATTTCTTTTTAATTCCTGAAACAGACTAGTTTGACACTTGACAATATATAGAAATACGAGAGCACCATTTCAATGAGTTCAAGGACTAATTGTGTGCTAAAATTATAGAATGAGTTTCATCAGAAATCTCAAAGGACTTCTGAGGGTAAGATTGTCCAGAGTGCAATAACAATGGGATTAATTTGTGAGAAAACCAGATAGGCCAATGACTCAACTTGCTGTTCTTAGAATGTATTTCAGGTGGTCATTTACCATGAGGTATTGTGGGAGATGTTATGAAAAAGATAGCAGGCAAGCACAGCTTAACAAAATCCAGCCGATTCACAATCCTAGTTATGGTTGGTGCCAACAAAACTGTTTTAACACTATCATTTTCTCATACAATTATTTATATGTTATCTAGGGAAATATTTATGAAAGAAGAAATCTGGTGAACTGGTAGTATTCAAATCAATACTTTTGAACTAGTGAATTGCCATTTCAGCTCATAATAGTTATATCCAAGAGTTATTTAGAAGAAGGAAAGGTAGGAGACAGGAAATGAAGGAAGAAGTAGGAGACAAAAAAGGAAAAGAAAACAAAATGGAGATGAACTAGAATAAATAGAGTGATACTGACATTCCTGTGGACTAATAAGAATAAAAGAATATGATCATAAATACTTGCTTGTCTATCATCTCTCTCTCTCTCTCTCTCTCTCTCTCTCTCTCTCCCTCTCTCCCTCCCTCCCTCCCTCCTTCCTTCCCTCCCTCTCCCTCTCCATACTTCTGAAGTTTTGATCAGTCAGTTGGCTTTTGTAGCCACAGCTATTTCACAGCAACTTCTTCCTCTCTTCTAATTCATCACTATTAAGATTAAACACTTAATGTATTTAGAAACTGTACATGAAAAAAGTCATAGGTGGAAAGTGTCTACACAATATCCTGAGCACTGGGCAAAAAAGACCCATAGTAGAAAATAGTCCATACAGAAGCATAGTGTGAAGTTATTAGATATGAGAAAAGTGTCGAGAAATCTGGGGATCTAATCCTCATGCATTGTATTGGTTCTCCAGTGCTTTTACAATACTGGACTACTAATTTAGCAGCCTGAATCAGTGTGTGTGTGTGTGTGTGTGTGTGTGTGTGTGTGTGTGTGTGTGAATATTGACTAAGCCTCTTTCCCTTTGTTTTTCTCTGTTTTTGCTGTGTGTTTTATGTTTGGTTTTGTTTGTTTTCTTGTTTTCTTTTAAAGGAATTCTATAACATAATAAGACAATATATGGCCTGTTAGCTGGACTTACTAAGAGATCTTGATGGACTACCTTGTTCCAGAAAAAAAGGAAATAGGGTCGACTTAACACTCTACCAGTGCTCTAATAGTTTTAACTGTCAACTTGACACAGCCAGGCATCACCTTCTCAAGAAGGAAGTCTAAATTGGGGGATTATGTAGATCAAATTAGCCTGTGTTAATTGATGTAGGAGGGCCCAGCACTCTGTAGTCAGCACTGTTCCCTGGGTAGGTAGAAAGCTAGCAAGCACTTAGGGAGGCAGAGCTGGGTAGATCACTACGAGTTCAAGGCCAGCCTGGTCTACAAAGCAAGTCCAAGACAGCCAAGCCTACACAGAGAAACCCTGTCACAGGAAAAAAGAAAAAGGAAAAGAAACCTAGCAAAACATGAACCTGTGAGCAAGCAAGCAGTGTTTCTTCCATGGATTCGGCCTCAAGTCTCTGCTTGAATTCCTGTCCTGGCTGCCTTCAATGATGAACTATGACTTGGGAATGTAAGTGAAATAAACACTTTCATCCCCTACGTTGCTTTTGATCTTCATGTTTTATTGCAGCAGCATAGAGACTAGAATAACCACTGTCTGTTTATATTAAGGATAGGAAGGGCCCCTTGATATGTATGGAGCTTCCTTCCTACTAGCCCAAGAGTGAAGACCCTAGTAGAGAGCCTTCTGGATACTTCCCTGGGGCTCAAGCCCCGAGGGCGAGAAGCTGGTAGTTAGTTACCATTTGACAGCCTGCCTCTAAGGCCAAGCTGTCAGTGGAGTGCCCAGTAATGAAGTGGGAAAAGCCCTGCTAGATGAAAATTGACAGGAATTTCTCCAAGAGCGATGGGGCAGGAAACAGGCTGCAGCCCAGAGAAGGCAAAGATTGTGTTGCCCTAACAATAAAAACTACATAGGACTGCCCCCTTGTACCACGGTAGAAATGTGTTAGTCCTGGAGAATTCACCAAGGAAAATGAGCAACCTAAAAATTCCAACATAATGATGATTTCTTCCAGTGACCTTAATCCTGCAGTCTTTCTTTGCAAGGGATTGAGTTAGATTGGCACCCCAAAACCCTCCAAGAGCTGTTGAGCTATGACACTTGCAACCAATATCTCAGCTGGCACTTGAAGTCTGCTGAGTGCACAGCCCTCTAGCCCAGTTCACCTCAGCTGGCATGCTGCTGCCTATGAGGACGCTCAGAGTTTTTACTTTCCTATTCATATATTTATTTTCCCATTTAATCCAGTTCGTCCTGGCAAAGGAAATTCCCTTTTTTCCCCTTTGCTCCCTTCTCATTCCATTCTTGGAAGGAGGGCAGGACAAGTACCCAAGATCAGAGAATCAACTGCCTCATAGCAAGGTTGGGGTGCTTCCTCTCACTGTATACCCAGAGAGGTAGCCACTAACACAGAAACTGAAGTCACACAAGAAGAAATGGAGACCCATGAGTTGTCAGTGAGATGGGATGACCAAGCCCACACAAATGGAGTTAATGCCTTTACTTAGGATCTTCTTTCAGTCTTTTAGGATGAGATATATGTGTTCTCTCTTCCAAATGTGCTAATTTGACCTGTGATGTCGCATGTAAAAATACAAAGGATGCTGCTCAATTATGGCTTCACAACAAATATCGTCAAGGCAAGTGGCACAAAACCCTCTCATGAAACAGACAGATTCCACGCTAGAAGAAGTTGTGAAGGACCAGTAGACAGCAGTTGTTTTGGCTTCTTCCAAGTGAGGGGACTGGCCCACCAGAGGAGACTCAGCACCTCAAAGTGCAATCAACTAGAGGCTTCACGACTCATACATAAAGGGAAAAAGCTGTATATTGGCCTGGACTGCACTGTATCTGCAGAGGGTTTCTTTGTTGTCTCTCTACGTGGGCTCAGTGGCCTTCTCCAATGATGGCCTGAGCTGTTCAAGAGGGCATGGAGTATGTTGTACTATTGTTTTTTATTATTTTTGTTTTGTTTTAATATTTATTTATTTATTATTTATTTACTTATTTTTGTAATCTAACCCAAAGTGTCCCATAGCCTCTCTGACATACTCTACAGGCCTAGGTCAGTACAAAGGTCTAGTCATTGGAGAAGAGAGCGGTGCCATGGTGTAAAGGGCAGATCAAGGTTTGCTGAGATGTGAGCGCACGTAGCAGCCATTATTGGAGAATGTGATTTGACAGAGGACTTACATGTAAGATGATCGGATGTCTCTGTGACACAGGGGAGATTTTGTGGCATCTCTGAGTCATTGAGAGGCAGTGGTTTTTTGACCAAAGAAATAACAGAGAAACAGAAAACTAAAAGAGTATGGCAGATAGAGGAGACTTCTAGGCTCCTGAGATCATCCTGTTCAACACAGGCAGGGTTTCTTTGTCTGATGACTAATCTGTAGTGCCTTGAACACAAGTCAAGCTGATATTGTTATCTTTGTAAAACCCCAGTCCTTGTGATATTGGGTTACTGTAAAATTTTTGCATCAATATGGGACAGCAACTCACAATGAGGTTGCCAGTGAATAAACATGCACCAAGGCTTTGTGCACTTGAAGTTTGTGTTATTTCATTCTAGTGGAAAAATTATTCCCATGTTTATTGTAACACTGACTGCACACAAAGACCGTATAACTTTCTCACCCCATTTAACCTCTACACAGGAAGTTTGGTCGTAAAGTTAAAGAACTTTAAACAGCACGTGACATCCTCAAACACCCACACAATCTGAGTGTGACTTCAGGTTTTAGGAGCTACAAAAAATAATGACCGAAACTGGCCAAGAAACTGATTGCCAATGAAGCAGCAGGGGACCTTCGGTTAATTTTTGCTTTTTGCCATGTTTGTTTTTCCATCTTTCAAGAATTCAGTTCTGTAAAATTAATCATCCACTTATCTTAATTGCATGTAAATGCTTGTAAAAGATTCTGGAAGAGTGATACAAATTAGAAGTACCACAGAGAATGGTTTGAATTCAAAGGACTTTCTACGCCATTTCTTTCATCTGTATCAGAAGGTTCATCACACCCTAGTCTGCTAGAAACTCCTCTGACTGCTCTGAGCGATGTCCAACCACTCTTTGCCTCCCAGTTTTCTTTCTCACAGTTCTTGACTTTGCTTTAACTAATAAGAAGGCACAAGAAGAAGGCTGTTTCTACCAAGTATATATCTCAACATATAAATAATGTTTCTGGAAAAGCAAAGACTAAATGTACTTTGGACTTGTCTAATCACCACCTATAGAAAAAGACTCTGGTTTCCTGAAAAGATACCAACTAATTAACTATGTGGAAGTAATAGTGTATTTTGTTTGTGTGTGTGTGGTTGTTTTTGCTCTTGGTTTTGAGTTTTGGTTTTTCAAGACAGGGTTTCTCTGTGTAGCCTTGGCTGTCCTGGACTCACTTTGTAGACCAGGCTGGCCTCAAACTCACAGAGATCCTCCTGCCTCTGCCTCTTGAGTGCTGGGATTACAGGTTTGTGCCACCATAACTGGCTTAATATTGTATTTCTTAAGATAGTTTCTCCTCCTCCACTTCCTTTTCCTCCTCCTCCTCCTCCTCCTCCTCCTCCTCCTCTTCTTCTTCTTCTTCTTCTTCTTCTTCTTCTTCTTCTTCTTCTTCTTCTTCTTCTTCTTCTTCTGCCTTTGATAAATGGTCTAATCTTACATTCCTAACATTATAATTTGCACAGGGCTGACATATAGGCTTGATATGCTCAGCTACCACTCATAGTATACAGGGAACTACTATACCTTATTGTTTCATGTGTATGATTATTGACTTTATCACATTTCTAATTTCTAGAAGCTCTAGATAGGGTCTCTTCTTGTAAAGGTATTAAATCGTAATTTACAGAGCTGCCAGTTTCTTGCAGACCTAAAAGTTTAAACATACTATTACTTGGCAAGGTGCTTTAGGGGAATACATCCACTATTTGATAATTAAAAATTTCAGTGCTGTGCACAAAAATTGCAAATTCATATCAAGTTCATGCATTGCAGTCTTTAAAGACTTATTTATTATTTTTATGTAACTGAGTGTGCCTGCATGTGTTTATGTGTGCTGTGCTTGTATAGTAGCCTGTGGAAGCAGAAGAGGGTGTTGGATTTCCTGGAACTGAAGTTGCAGGTGGTTGTGAACTGAACTCAGGTCCTCTACGAGAGCAGTCAGTCTGCTAAACTCTTTAGGGTGAAGAAATGAAGTACTTTATGTGAGCAAGAGTCAAAAATTATGAGCAAACTCCTATTGAGGAAATGAATTTCACTAAATCATAAAATGAGAAGCTAAAATATGAATAAGAATATTGGCATAGTATTGTTAGTAATCCACCTAGTGTGGGACATATGACCCTTTATTCTAAAGCATTGCACGAATGTCCATTCATCGATTGTTTACAGCTGCTAAACTCTTGGCAATTTTGTTTTTATGATGAAAACAAATTACCAAGATGTTGTTCACAATGCAGAAATAGTAGGCCTGTAAGAAAGCTGTGTTTATCCAATTACTCTCTTTTCTTCCTATTTGATTTAGACAGATTATTTATTCTTGCTGAGCCCTACTTTTCTCAGCTAAAACAGGACTATAATATAAACAGAACTATGTGAACCAAATATAGTTCTGCTTATAAAGTACCTAGCAGTGCCTGGATTATAGTAGGTGTTCACATGATGTCTATGATTATGCTTTGCTTAACAATGAAGAAACTTCATTCATTACAAAGGGTTTATCCATACCTACTTCTTATTTAATGAACATTGCATTCCGGGGCAAGAAAAACATGGGCTTTTTTTTTTCCCCTTAAGTATGAAGTGGAGTATAGCCTAGAGTCTGTTTGTTATAAAGAACATTTCCCACCTAGCCACAAAGTTCAGCCATCCTGCACTCAGACACCAGACTGGCCAACACTTCTGTTTGGAATGAAGCCTAGTGTGTGAAGCTGGGGAGGTAAAGCACTGAAGCAAGGGTTTGTGAGACAGAAGTGACACAATCTCTGCTACACCCTCACTTCAGTGACTCTCGGAATGGTTAGTCACAGGGATGAGAGACACATTGTAAGCAGAAAACCCACATTGGCCAAAACTGTGACATATATTTTACCTCATGACCTGTAAAACACCAGTCCTTACATGGGTGTGATGTTTCTCAGTGTTTGCTTGCTCCTTCTTATAAGTAGAGGGCTTTCTTTGTATTGAAATTAATTCAAAGGTCAAAGCATGGTCTTTCATTAATTTCTAGCATCAGAATATTGCCTTGATGCCCAAGCCTTTGCATTTTTCCCTCAGAAGTCAGTGCCTGCAAGCTCAGTGACAATCCAAGTGTTTAATCAGGATACTGCAGAGAACACAGGTTTCTGTGCTGGAAAGGTATGTGGTCTGAGCTCACGTCTGGGTTTGAAAACTCACCAATCCATGGGCTGGTCCCAAGCTCAGGATTTGAAATCTCACCAATCTGCACCCTAGAAATCTCCACCCTGGAAAACTCTGCCCCCAGGAAACCCAATATAAAACCCACCTTGCTCTCAGTTTGTCTGCTTCTCTCCTGAGAAGAGGTTGCCACCATCTTGTGTCTTTCCCAATAAATCTCTGTGTGAAGTTTATCATGTGGTGTGACTTTGTGGTATTCCTTGGTTCCCCACTGACAGGATACCTTTCTGTGAAGAGCTGCAACATTTGCATTGGGGAAACATTTCCCCTCAGAGCCGACACACTTAAACACATCTCTTCCTCCTTAATGCTAGCCCCTGGATCTGGCCATATTTAGATATGAAATTTCCATCAACTTCATTCAAAGTGGGATCTGTGTGTACATTCCTGTTCCTTTATTTTTCTGAGGTTCCAAGGTGAGCAGAGGGTGGTACAAATTCAGGGTATGCTAAAAATCCTCCACCCCCAGGATTCCAGATGTTTCTCAGCTTTCCTACATCTCCAACCATGTGCAATACTGGATTTGAAGATGCACTGTACTTTTCTATGGCTATAGTAAAGAACCATGACAAGGGTACCTTATCGGAGAATTTAGTTGGTCTTATGCTTCCAGAGGGTAAGAGTTAATCACCATCATAGTAGGAGAACATGGCAGCAGGAAGGCACGGCAGCTGGAGGAGCAAGCTGAGAGCTCACATCTTTTTTTTTTTCTTATTAATTAATTTATTCGTTCACTTTACATCCCGATTGTGACCCCTCCCTCCTCTTCTCCCAGTCCCACACTCCCACCCTCTTTCCCTTTTCCCCCTTCTGCTTCCCCTCAGAAAGCGGTAGCCTCTCCCACCAATCCAGCCTGGCACAAGTCTCATCAGGACTAAGTACATCCTCTTCCACTGAGGCCATACAAGGGAGCCCAGCTGGGGCAACGTGATCCCAAAACAGACAACAGAGTTCATGTCACATCTTAAACCACAAACATGATGCAGAGAGAACAAACTGGGAATGGTATGGTGGCTTTGAAACCTCAAAGCCCACCCCTAGTGACATATTTCCTCTGATAAGGCTGTACCTCCTAAACCTACCTAAACAGCTACCGACTGAAGTCCAAGTCTTCAAACATACAGGAGATATTCTCATTCATTGGGGAGGGGCAAGAACCCCAAAACCCAACTGAATTATTTTCACACGAAAGCACATTTTCCATGTCTATTTCAGTCAAATACAACTTCCCCAGCAAAATCAGGGAGCCACTTCTAGAAATGGTACTTCCCCATTCCTGGAGATGTATGTCAGACTCTTGCAGAGTCTTTTCACCAAGGCTCATCCTTGAGGATACAGAGTCTAGGCCATGTCTGAAGCTGACTTCCACCTCCTTTGGAAGGTCCTAACTCTTTGGAGGAGCTCCAATCTGAACATCCGATTCTCTTGCAACTCCACTGATTCAGACCTATGTAAGACTGGGAAATTACACAAACAACCATATAGCCTTCCCAAGCCTATAAAGGGAAGAGAAAAACCAAAGATTCCTCAGCTCTTAAACTTTCATTCCATAGAAACTTCCTACTGATTTCTAAAGGTGATGGTGGTCACTGGATAGTTCTTCACTTGATAGCAAGTTCTAGATCTGTCTGCCAACCAGCTAGCTCTTTGTATGAGGGACGAGTTAATATGTCGCTATGTTATGTATGTTTGTCTACATTGTGTGACTTCTCCTGGAGAGGTGTGAATAAATATCTAGTCACCCAGACAGGACAGGAACAGCAGGCTAAGTAATCAATTCCACCAAAGTCTAGCTTAGTGAACCAGTGACTTTATTAGGGTTTCTTGTCTAGTATGGCTGATGGGTTACATACAAAAGGATGAATAACTCAAAGGTATGTACATCACTGAAAAGCCCGCCACAGCCTGAGCAAAAGCTGGATCTCTGCATCTCATATGCTGCATGACTTGCAGGTGGCTCTACCTGTCTCAAAGTCCCCTTTCCCCAGGAATTGTTTCTACTCATATAGCCTGGGGAAGGGCTCTGTGAATCCTGTAAGGATCAGAAGCTTTATGAAATTAAGTCTTGCTTACTTTCTGAACTTGTAAATTTCTTTTATTGCCCAAGTCTCATTGAGCCTCCCTCAAGAGGGAATATCTCAATTAAGATGAAATTGATATAAAACAGCCTTCTAGAGGTTATCTGTTGGAAAATCAGTTCTCAATGTCATATGATAATATTATTTGAAGATGGATTTTTGGGGGAGTAATTAGGATCAGGTAATGTCACCAATATAGTGCCCTCATGATAGCATGATTAGCTTTAGATGAAGAGCAAGAGCCTGGCCTTGCTCTATTCCACCATGAAACTCCATTTGCTATGTTAAGCTGTAGACAAAAGATCCTTAGCTGATATTGAATAAGGGCCAGCGTTGTATCTGTGCCCTTCCCAGCATCTGGAATCACAAGCCAAAGAAAATTGATTTCCAACATAAATTATCCAGATTGTAGTGTTAAGCCACAAGAAGCATATGATGACATGTGTATTAACCAAATCTGAAACTCAGCTGAAATTCAAGGTGAAAGAAAAATTTAATTTCATTTCCTATTACACACCATCAAGTTTATTTTCTCTGTAATGAGTAGAGATGGCAAAATCATAAATTTCCCAGGTGATACCATATGCTACAAGAACTCATGAGACAATTTTGGCATTTTCTTTTCTTTAGAAAGGAATTTGTCTAAATAAAAATGAACATTAACTTTGTTCTTAGCTTTGGGCTCCTACGTTTGTGTGACTGATCTTTAACTGTATTGCTAGACTTTCACCTTCAATAAAGACATACAGGCTTGGCTGCCACGGTAGACCATGTCTATAATTTCTGTACACAGTAGAACAAAGTGGGGCAAATCACATGTTTGAGCCCAGCCTGAACCACACAGATGAGAAGAAAGAAAGAAAGAAAGAAAGAAAGAAAGAGAAAAAAGAGAGTTGAGACATGAAGATGTATAAGTGGAAGAAGAGGCAGAAGGAAAGTATAAAAAAGAAACAACAAAAACCTGTGAAAGGAGAGGAGAGGAGAGGAGAGAGAGAGAGAGAGAGAGAGAGAGAGAGAGAGAGAGAGAGAGAGAATATAGGTTAAAAACAAAAAATCTTTAAATTATAATTTTAGCCTAGTTTTCTGAATTCTATATGCAATATTTCTCCCCAAAGAATATAAAACTAAGTGGCTAGATGGTGATTTCTACTTTCTGTGACATGACCTACATCCCTCAATAAATGTGTCCTTCTAGCACTGCTTTAGAAAGACCATATTTGAATTTGTCCTGAATGACATTGGAAACCTTCTTCTTAAGCCATATCATCCTATCTTGAGTAGGGATGGTTGTTCCCAGCTGTGTCTCAACTCACTTTGAAATGCTAAGACTGACTGACTGGTGACTAGTTAGATGGTGGCCCTCAGGCATTTCTTTGCAAGAGTCGATAAATCCAGACACAAGGGAACCTTCAAAGATTTGGGTCAGGGGCCCAGAGACTATAAAAATACATAGGACAGAGGGAATAAAGATCATTAATGTTTTATGTCAACTCTAGTGACAATGTCAGGTGGCCACATGAATTGTGAGTTTCTTACAAGATTTTTTTAGTCTGTTGGTGATTTTACTAATTTTATTAGTCTTGAATTAGATATCTATATGCTAGCTTTATTAATAGTTTTCTTCTAAATGCTTTTCCTTCCTATAAAGTAGAAAATGCTTTAAGTATTATTTTCATATTATTAGCCAGCTATCTTGCCTTCTATAGATCACAACAGTTTTATTTTTATGTACTTAGTAGTGGGTTAAGGAACATGACTTATTAGATTTCTCTTTTGTTTTGTTTTGTTTTTTGAGACAGGGTTTCTCTGTGTAACAGCTCTGGCTGTCCTGGAACTTGTGCTGTAGACCAGGCTGGCCTCAAACTCACAGAGGCCTCCCTGTGCCTCCCATACACTTGGTTAAGAAACCAGCCCTTTCTTGTGTGAAAATATTCCCAAGGTGATGTGAAAAAAACACATACTCATCCCAGAGAACCAATAAAAGATCAAAGTATAGATACCACCAAAGTCCAACTTGGTGAACCAGTTTTATTGGGGTCACTTACAGGGATATGGGTTAGGGGTTGCTCACAAGAAGAAATTCCTCAAAGACAGCTCCATCACTATAAGCCTACTACACAGTGGGTAGGAGTTCATAAAAGCTGGAATCCTGATGTGCACTGAATGACTTGCAAGAGGCTCAATGGGTTTGAGAGTGTTCTTTCCAGGTAGGTCAATCGTTCTGAGATGTTTCCAGAGGGAATAACTGGTCTTTACTTGCAGGAGGCTCAACAGGATTGAGGGTGTTCTTTCATCTCAGTTCTGAGACTCCTTCAGAGAGCTTAACTGGTCTTTGTTTCATCAAGTAGATCATTTGGTTTGTTTTGTTAGACAACTTTATTGGTCTGAGCCTCTTCTAGGCATCTCAGCTTGTCTGAGATTGTCTCTCAGCAAGGCTTACACCTTCCTTATATACACTTGGGGAGAGAGGATCCTAGTGAATTTGATCAATTTCAGGGACTTCCTGAAGCTATTAAGTTGTTTATTTCTTGAGCTTGATGAGCTCCCAGCAGGATATGTTTCATTTTCCCTTAGAACAGAAGTTTTCATCCTGTGGGTTATGACCCCTTTGTGGGTGTGGGTGGAATGACCCTTTCATAGAGGTTACCTAAGACCATTGGAAAACACAAATATTTACATTATGATTCATAAAAGTAACAAAATTACATGTATTAAGTGTCAAGAAAAATAACCTAATGGATAGGGTCGCTGTACACATGAGTCACTGTATTAAAGAGTCAAAGTGTTATGAAGGCTGCGAAACACTGCCTTAGAATATCCAGTTCTTTTGTCTCGTTTCTATCAAGCAGAATCTTTATGAGCTTCCCCTAGAACGCACTGTTGTTTCACCATCTAACATCTTGTGTCTTACAAAATTTCCTCCAAGATGTAAGGTTTTAGTTCTGGAGGAAATTGATACATAACGGCTTTAAAGAACAAAATCAAGCATTATACATATTTTCACTGGCTATTCATTTTCATTGATGTTTCATGACAGCGATGGCAGAATTTCACAAGTCTAAAAGCAGCAATATTTATTGAAGTTGAAATAATGTTTGTCATCCAAATGTCCTTACATGCTACCATCTATAAATAGGGGAAGTGAGCTAATGGCAGTATCCCCTGGCCAAGCCTAACTCCTCTAACCTGCCAAGTCATCCAGGCTTGGCTAGTGTGAGACCTGGAGCCTTGCCAGTCTCTCCTCTACAAATTTTATTCTTTTGTAATGTAATTGCTTTTTCAATGTACAAGAAAGAAAAAGAAAGAAAGAAACTTAGAAAGGACTCTTCAAAATTCAAGGTTTGTGTCTTGTAGCCTTTATCATACAGAGAAAGATGGGCAACTCTCTGGAACCAGTGTGTAAAATTCAAAGGCACAGACAAGTGGGCAGCCAAACCACTATGGAACATAGGCTGAGTTGATGATAAAACTGTGGATCATGAGCAGGGATATAGCTCCAACCAATAGGAAAGCGCTTAGAGGGATGGAAGCTTCTGCAGCCATCTTTCCTTCCCTCCTCATTACTTACTACATACTTTCCCTGTACCATAAACAAGAAAGATATAGCATAACAAAATTTATGGCACAGTGAAGAATTAGAGTTAAGCAAAAAAGTAAAGTAAGACAGCAATTATCATGAATAACTAAATACTTTAAAAGACCTTTTATCACAACAAATGCTTTTCTGAGTTTTTATTTGGTTAGTTGAGGTTTTGCTTTGGATTTTTTTTTAGATAATCTCCTGTAGCCCAGAGTGGACAGTGATTTATTGATCCATTTACCCCTTGTTTGCATTCAAATTGTTTCTATTTTACAAACAAATTCATCACAAATACTTGAATTCTTTTGAATAAATACTTAGACATAGAAGGCTGCATCAAAGAGTAGGGTGTGCTTAACTTTGAAAGAAATTGACAAATCATTTTCTAAAACACTTGTTCTATTTTCTATTTTTACCAGATGTGTTTGGGACACTTCATTTTTGCCAACACTTAACCAATCTTTTTAGCTTTAAACTTACTACAGATGCAGTATTATCCATGTTGTCCTAAATTGTGTATTTTCTAATAATGTGTACTATATTTTTATGTAGTTCTTTGACCCATCCCTCACACCACCTGACACTGGTTATCATAATAGTCATTTAGGGTTTTTTGAAATGGGACAAATAGAATCTTGACTGGTAAGACATACATATCTCAAAAATAATACTGGAGCTATATACAGAAAAAAATAGAAAGGAAAAAAGTTTCACTAAGAATATCACTCCAAAGAAAGAACCGATTTATACTTAAAGGGCAATGTCATCATTTGAGAAAGTAATATTTTATTATTCCAATTATTTTCAAGCTTAGTTTTAGTCATATAATTTTTTATTCAAGGGAAATAATATGTCAAATAAAATTAAATAAATTAGAGGAAGCTAGGATGAGTATACTACCAAAACCTACATTAGCCTCCCTCACCCCACCCCACCTCTCTGTGCATGCATATGAACAGCTGTCATGGTATCTCGGGATACTTCAGGAAGACTTGCCTTGAATTCATGAGGTTATTTGTGTGGATGTTGTGGGATTATTTTAGGGTGAGCAAGAAATAAGGTCATCAGCATGCATCTTTTCAGCTTTATTAAATATTTGGATTTCTGTAACAAAATGTTTCGACCCAGGTGGCTTAGTGTACAAAAAAACATTTTCCCAATAAGCATTCCACAGAAGGATTTTGTTCAGTTTTTTTACATAATTTATTCAGTTTATCTCCTGATTGTTATTCCCTCACTTTTATCTTCCCATTTCCCCTCCCTCTTTTGCCCTATCCCCCTCCCCTAGACCTATACCAGAAGAGGACCTCCTCCCCCACCATATGATCACAGCCTATCAGGTCTCATCTGGACAGCCTGCTTCTCCTTCCTTTGTGTGGCACTGGGTCTCCCCACCAGGGGGAAGTAATCAAATTGGGGACACTAGAGTTCATGTCAGAGGTAGTTTCTGCTCTCCCCACAAACATGGAGAGTGAGCTGTCCATTGGCTACATCTGAACAGGGGTGCTAGGGTTACTGCATGCATTGTTCTGTATCAGTACAGAAGTTTGTGCAGGCCCCCTGTGTCCTGATCAGCCAGCCCTATGGTCTTCTTGTGGGGCTGCTGGACACTCTGGCGATTATTTCTTGTCCTTCTTGTTTCTAGTAACAACATACATCCCTTTGTATTTAGCTGCCTAGCCATCTCTACCCCTATCTTTACATGGCATGCTCCTTGTGTCCCTGTGTCTTCAAATGGACATTTTACAAGGACATCAGTCCTACAGGATTAGTGGCCCACACTACTCCGGTATGGCATCATGCTAATAATTAAAACTGTAATAACCCCATTTCCAAATAAGGTCCCATTATGAGATACCAAAGGAGTAAGAACTGCAATATATTTATTTTGCAATAGAAGCAATTCAACCCATAAAACAGGAATTTAAAATTATTTCTTTAAACTGATTGGACTAAATCTTACATACAATCAAAGCATATTATAGTTCACCTTTTTTTCCAACATGGTAAGCTATATTAGAATTTTTTTTGTCTAGTCTAATGGCCACCAAATGGTCCTTACTAATTACAGTCTCATGACTAGGAATGACATTGGGTATATTTTTATATGCATTAGGTATTCTGGCATCCTCATTTATGAATTCTTTGTTCACATCCTTTGTCATTGCTTCAACTGTGTTGCTTCCTGTTCCTTATTGATTTAAAGGATGTACTTATAGTTTACAATATCAACAGTGGCCTAAATATTTTATATGTTCAAAAATCAAAACTCAATTTTTATCAATTAAATGTGTTCTTTAATAATTTCATGCATGCATATTCTAATTACTCTGACCTCCACCCTCTCTCATGAGCCTCCCACTGCCTGAATCCCCTGACCTCACTACACACCCCTTTCTACATCATATCCTTCTGTTTTGTTTTGTCAGCCTCTCTCTGCCTGTATGAATATTGGAACTTGGTAGCACACCACTGCATACACAACTGAAGACAATGACTCCTCTTTGCCCAGGCTGTATCAGCAGCTAATAGCTCAGCATTGGAGGGTTGGGGCTCTCGAGCCTTCTCCTTCCCGTGACTGAACATTGACAGGGTCAATGTTCTTCAGGCCCAGTTTTGTGCAGGATATGAGAGAAATAAGGATTGGAGGGGTAACCAAAAGCAAAGGCATATAAAAAAAAACCTACTACCTTGTGATTTAATTTGAAAACATAACTAAAAAAGAAGTTAGAAAGAAGATAACCTTCATCAGTGTATAATGTTGTCCATAGAAGATGTGGAATACCTCCATATGAAGGGCTGGACAGGGAGGTCCCACAGACTCCCCAGACGATGTAGGGGTTTGCCATTCTTCTTGGTTTCCCACTAGAACTATATGATAACACCGTGTTGCTCTACACAATGTGTACTCTGGTACAAAATCTAGAGAAACAATGCTGAATTGAACTAAAAACTTCCTCCTTGCTGGCTGGCTTCCACAGTGCTGGAAGGGGCTTGACTTGTGCCCCCGACTCTGTCTTTTTGAAAATGATGCTTCTTCTCCATATGTATTTGAATCTAATTGTACTCCTCTCTCAGGAGGCAGTCAATGGCATTTGGGATCCAAAAGAATAGTCTTTTACCTTAAATACACACCACAACTTCAAAGTTCTTTTTATTAAATATGGTCTGGGGCAGGTGAGCCATCCAACTTGAGGAACCAGCCCACAGCAAATGTCCAAACCCCTACTGGCTGGGAAGGCATACTGTGGTGCGTGTAGCCATGCAACCTACCTCTACCACCCTTGAGATAGTCACATAGCTTGGTGGCCAGGTTTCAGGTTTAAACTTCTTATTTCCTTATAGGGACATGTCTAACCATCATCCGGAATTCCTTTTCATTCAAATGAAGAATTCCAAAAAACCTCAGGCCAAGCCAATGATGTACAGCTACCCTGTAAAACTCCCACCCACTTCCCTAAGGTTTATATGACCCTTATTCCCATCAATTAAGAAGAACTGTTTCACCAAAAACCATCACAAAGAAGGCTTTTCCTCTCCACCCTCACTACTCACCCACCCACTTGTCTAAGCTTCATTCCTTCCAGTACAGCCCAGGGCACAACAGTGTCTGGACTCCCCCAGGGCAGAAGCAGACCCAGGCTGGCAGTAAGGCTCTTATTATGGTTTCCAAGACTGAAATTTCTGGGGTCAATTACTGCACTCACTGTCTCTTGCCTAGCTTGAAGCACAGTTCTCATGCTGTCATTATATCTTCGTTAAAGGTAAAAGTAACATCTTGAGAACATTTGTCCTCTGTCCCTTTCCCCCAAGCTGTAATATCTCTTATTTCTATTGTCCCTCAGCATTGATCTTCTGTGGACTGGCTTCTTTGTTCCTCATGAAAACTGATCACTTTGGGTGTGTTATCTACAATTTCGCTGCCACAGCCACCTTCAGGAACCTTTTGGGAAATAATACAGCTCTCTGTATTATTTACTACAAATAATGACAACTTGAAGCTAATGAAAAGTATATTTTAGTAAGTAATTAAGGAATAATATAAATTTATAAATAAGTACCATTTACTATCACCTCACAGAAAAACCACATTATAAAATCCAAAAATAAAAAATAGAAAGTGAAACAAGAAATTAAGCAGAGATTCTGTCTGGATCCTGCCAACAGACTGGAAATACCCTTTAAGAAAATATTTTAAAATTAAGAAAGCAGCTGAGAGCACTTAGATCTTCCAAGACACTTCAACATTCCTTGTAGACTGTCATTTTAAGAGGATTTAAAATCATATACTTTAAAAAGAGCAGATTTATCAGCAAACAGTTCTGGAAAGCAGTTTTCTAATTTATAATCAAAGCAGTAATTACAGTTATATGCCTTTACACAGCCCTTATCTTCTGAATATTTCAGATTCCTGTCTGATGGTTTTTTCCCCATGTCTATCTTCAAAAGGCAACAGGGCAAGCAGAAGGAAAGGGGTCTATCCCAAATTTTTTGAACCAATAATTAAGTAAAATCTTTTCTTGCATTTCTTCTTAACATTTCATATGTATTTTTGTTGACTGTTCTATAGTTTGAACTTTCAAAAGTATTGGTTTCCAAGGTCCTAATCGATCTTGTTCAGTTCTTTTCAGTACTTTCCCTGGATGTTATTTTGATACTGATGGCAGAGAACTTAATATGAGGGAAGGTGGCTTAGGGTTGTATGGTGAGAGCTGTCCTGTTCACTCAGCAGATGATACCTAATATAAAGGTCTGTGTTATTTCAACTTCTCCATTTGCTTACTTCCAAGTGACCACAGAAAGTAGGGGACATAAATTTAATTTATTCATATGAGGCTCATGCTAGTCCTTATGTGAAGTTGTCCAGCTACAGCATTTGGTTGCAGCTGTGAATACAGTTCATGAGGAAAATACCAGGAATTCTTTGAGAAAAGGCATTTTCCTGATGGGAGTTTTCCACTCTTCTACAGTTTTGACATTTCACTAACAAGAACCAATGCAAGAACAACATGAAAAAGATGTAGTCTAGAATCCTGATGGGAAGAAAGTCCAAATTAGGCAACGAGTTTACTTTTATTTTGTTCTAAAACTTTCAGGTTTCAGAGTTTGCTTCTTTCTGAAAGCTGGGGACTTGGTTGCTGTTCCAAAATCCTCTAGTGAGGGAAGATTCTACAGCAGTGCTCTTTGGGGAAGCATAGTTCCACAGTCCTCTCAGGCCCAGCACACTCACAGTGGATGCGCTAGTGTGCCTCACATCCTCCAAGCCCTTCTACCACCCCAGCATCCCATTCGCTCACTGAACACAGTTTGTCACAGGACAAAGTAATTCAATGACTTTTACTTGTTTCTTTGCAGTAGTGCTCATGAAAAGCAAAAACAAATCTGTAAAAGTTCAACTGGATAAAAGATGTGTGAACGAACCTCCATACGATGCAACTATCCCTAGCATATTAAACAGAGCACAGTTCCATTGACTTTCCACTAGTGGATTACGCTGGAAACTTGACAATGTGATAAACTGAGGGTGTATAGGCAGGAGGACGTTATAGGTGAATTTATTGGCAACTTGCATGATGAAGAGATACAGAAGAGAAATTTCTGCATGTCTAGTCATCTTTTATTAGTGTCAAGTAAACACAAATTTCTACACTAAGCCTGTGATGAAGTGCCTTTTATATTCTAGCATTTAGAAAAGGAGAAGTGGGGATTAACAAAAAGGAAAAGGAAATAAAAAGGAGAGGGGAGGATGAGGGAAGGAGAGAGAGACAGAGAGAGGGGGAAAGAGGGAGAGGGAGGGGGAAAGAGAAGAGAGGGAGAAATAGAGGGGGAGAGAGAGGAAAGAGAGAGGGAAGAGAGAGAGGGGGAGAGAGAGATGGAGAAGGAGAGAGAGGGAGGGAGAAGGCAAGAGAGGGGGAGGGAGGGGGGAGGGAGAGAGAGAGAATATGTAAAGGAGCAGAAGTGGGAGAGAAGGAGGGGTCGTTACTTTTAAATATTACCTTGACACAAAGGAGAATCACCTGAGAGAAGAATCTCAGGGAGGAATTATCTAGACTAGGTTGGCCTAAGAGGAATGGTCTTAACTGATGTGGGAAGACCCATACACTATGGGTGGCACCATTACCTAGAAAGGAGATTCTGAGCAGAAAACAAGCATGCATGCATTCATTTTCTCTGCTCTTGATTGTGGGTGTGCCCAGTGCCTTCAAGTTCCTGTTGCCTTCATTTCCTGAAATGACAGAGGATAATCTGGACTCATGAGCTAAAGTAAATACTTTCACGCTTAAATTGATTTTGTCAGGGTAGAAGAAGAGGGAACACAGCAGAGGCCTGAAGTTGTACACTTTTTTTTTGTCTTTTTTTTATTTATTAATTTATTCTTGTTACATCTCAATGGTTATTCCATCCCTTGTATCCTCCCATTCTTCCCTCCCTCCGCCCCATTTTCCCATTATTCCCCTCCCCTATGACTGTTCCTGAGAGAGATTACCTCCCCCTGTATATGCTCATAGGGTATCAAGTCTCTTCTTGGTAACCTGCTGTCCTTCCTCTGAGTGCCACCAGGTCTCCCCCTCCAGGGAACATGGTCAAATGTTCTTCCTCAACCATAAAACTATTTGAGCATAGATTGTTGAAGAAAACAATAATAAAAGAGTGATCTAAAGGTGCTTTCCACTGGAGAATATTGCTGAGAACGTGAACTGGTACAATCAATGCATGAAATAAAATGAAGTTTCCTCAAAACTTCTAACTTCTAACATAGAACAGCCATGACATCATCAATTTTATTTATGACTACATGTCCAAATGGAGTTAGTGTTCTTCAGAGATGCCTGCCTCCCGGGGAACACAGGCAGATAGGGAATGCAAGGATAAGCCCACTTGAGAGAGTTGATTCTTTTCATAGATTGAAAACCATGCATAGTGGGTGGAAGAAGGCTGGCCAAGGGAGGACCACAGGCAGGGCCAATAAAGGAGAAAAGGTGAGTGGCCAGAAAAGGGTGGGTTTCTGTAAAGAATCTAGGTCCAGAGACAACACTAGGGACTCTCAGCTCTGGAGGTCTCCAATCATGATGGGGGATGTTCTTCTACTTTTACAAAAGTTTGTTGCTTCCTTTGCCTCTCAGTCTCAAGTCTGTTTGAGCAGTACAATTCTTTGTCTCACATACTAGACATCGCAGTTCCCTTAGACAACCACTCTGCCCCACAAGGATCCCTGTAGAGCAAATATCTTGTATATTGTATGGATATAACACCTGTCCAAAAAATAAAAATAAAAACTGATGGCCTATAGGATAGGTAGAATAGAAGATGGGACATCTGGCTGGCAGAAAGGATTCTGAGATAGTGCTAGGCTGAGAAGATTCTCTGGGAAGATGTGAGGAGGACAGACACTTGGTACCTGAGCAGAGGTAACTAGCTACTTGGCAAAATGTAGATTAGTATAAGTTGGTTATTTTAAGTTATCAGCTAGTCAGAGAAGTGCCTAGCTACATGTCCCAGGTATATTTAAATATATTTTGAGTCTCACAAGCCTCTATTCTGGGATCTTAGGGCTGAGAGGGAAAAAACCCACTAAAACAGTTCCCCTTAATACTCATATGTTTATTGTGACACCATTCACAAGAGTCACATTATCAAAATAGCTATAACAAGATTAAGAAAATGTGGTATAGATAAAAATAAGATTCAGCATTAAAAATATATTCTATTATTTGTCACAGCATGGATTAATATGGGCATTATTATATCAAGTAAAATAAGCTTGAAACAGAAAGAAAAATGCTACATGATCTCTGCAACCTAAAAAAAAAGAGGAAAAAGAAAAAGAAAATCCATGCCTACAAGGCAGAGATTAGCAGAGTGTTTGCCATTGGCCCTTAGGTGGTGGAAACATAGAGATGTCAGCCAAAAGATTAATTTTCAACTAAAGGATCAATTGGGTTTTGGGTGTTTTTGTTTTTGTTTTGTTTTGTTTTGTTTTTTGAGTCATGGTCTCTCTGAGTAACAGAGCCCCCAGTTGTCCTGGACTTGCTTTGTAGACCAGGCTGGCTTCATATTCACAGAGATCCACCTGCTTCTGCCGCTGTCTCCTGAGTGCTGGGATTAAAGGTATGCACCATCACACCAGGCTCCGATCAATTAATTAAGATCTGATGTATAATATGGTAACTAAAGCAAGTACTACTGTACTGTAGAGTTGATATTTTCTGAGAATAGATTTTAACTGTTTTCACCACACCAAAAAATGGTAACAAAAGAAGTAATAGGTATAAGGAAAAGTATAAGCTCAGGATCCTCAAGACTAAGTTCTCAGCACAAAGGAGATTTATTTGTCCTAGAGGGACAAAAGGCAGAGACTAAGAAAGATGGAGATTGATGACAAAAGAGAAGAGGATGCACACAAGGGAGAGAGGAAGGAGTATTTCCCCTGAAGGATAAAGGACTGTGTCTCTAGATAGAGAGGAGAC
Source organism: Acomys russatus (assembly GCF_903995435.1). Lineage (NCBI taxonomy): Eukaryota > Metazoa > Chordata > Mammalia > Rodentia > Muridae > Acomys > Acomys russatus. The sequence continues at coordinate 87,537,707 of NC_067138.1, forward strand.
AGTTGTAGCCCATGGGCAAATAGCAATTTATAAAGGTAAAAGGGGAAACCCCGTGTTTGGATGAAGTGTTTAATTTTAATTGAGTGTGTTAATTAGATAAGCCAAAGGAGGATTTTTGATTGCTGAACTTTCTCTTCAAAAAGACAAAGAAAGGGGAAAAGGAAAAGTTGGGCCTTTCTAACTCACAATGCAGAATGGAGGAACAGTGACCAGAGCCAGGTGAACTGCATGGCAGCCCAGCTTGTAGGAACTGCATTAGCTGCACTAGAGGTGTGAATTGTGGAAAGGAAAATTACAGTATCTGATTAAAACAATAATTATTGTGCCTATCCCTTCAGCATGGCTTAAGATGAACTTACCTTCCTAGGGGTGTTCTGCCTTCAGATTAAGGCTTAAGCACACACGTGTGTAGCTATTTCCTAGCAATGGAAGCATTCACTTGCAGAGGGATGAGAGGAAATGTAAAGACTGAGCAAGCCCATACCGATTCCAGGGTATAAGAAGCTGGTGAAGGGGGCTGGAGAGATGGCTCAGAGGTTAAGAACACTGGCTGTTCTTCCAAAGGTCCTGAGTTCAATTCCCAGCAACCACATGGTGGCTCAGAACCATCTATAATGTGATCTAATGCCCTCTTCTGTCATGCAGGCAGAGCACTGTATACATAATAAATAAATAAATCCTTAAAAAAAAGAAGCTGGTGAAGGTTATAGCACTCATGAGGCTCCTCCATAATGTGACATAACAGATGAACAGTTGCCAGGGAGGAGAAAACCCTCTGGGTTGCAGCCTACAGATTGGTCAGGGAGCTCCAGAGATGCAGCTTTCTCTGTCTCCACCCACACTGGGGTGGGTGTTGGGGGATGCTCAACATGATTCTGTTAGTAACTCTACACCCATGTTCTGTGTAAAAGCACAATAAACTCATAGCTTCATCAACCTATAGGGTCGTTTCTCAGGTCTGTTGTCAGTGCCCTATGGGTAGAGCAGACTTTTGTGTAGATCTCCTCAGAAAGAGTCCCACAAGACAAACGCTGCCTGTCATACAAATGCCAATGACACAGCCTACCAAGTGCCTCTCTTTAGGAGTACACCCTCACTAATGTGAAAGCTTGAATGAGAATGAAGAGTTCCTTAGTGTAAAACCGAGGCAAGTAAAATGATGTTTCAACTAGTCTGTGCTTAGCTCCTGATGAATGTAATGAAAGAGACAGTCCTTATTTAAGAGGGCTCAAGTGGATCCCTATGGTTTAATTCTGGAGACTGGATAACTAGCAATTGCTGCTCTCTTACCATTGCCTTTATGATTCATCTCATTGTTTTTCTATCAGCAAATTCTTGGGATAAGTGATGAATCCTTATTGTTTTTTGGAAAGGCATTCAAGACATACAAGATACTGAGTCTCCATGAGCAAAAGGAATTGGCCTGTTCGTTATGAGATCTGCTGGCAGGTTTGCTGAGTTTATCCCAAAAGATGGCTCTGTGGAGTTGATGGGTAGGATGTGCAGGTGGGCAGGAACTACAGTACTTACAGATGATGATAAATGCTCTGCAGCTTGGCCCCAGAGTTACAGAGCAGCAGGTAACATATCTTTGGGCTATCTTTTCGTACCTCTGTTAAGATCTTTGTTAACTGAGAAAAATCTCTCCAATTCTTGTGCATCTACAGTTTGGCTCTTATTATCGTGCTCTCTTACTTGGCTCCAAACACTTTAAACTCTTTTAAGTTTGGGTTTACCCTGCTAAGGAATGCTGGCTTAAATCACAATTTTTAGCAGACTGGCTATTGGCTCCCAATACAGTTCAAGTTTCATGTAAACACCAAGCCTAAGTGGAGGCTCCTCTGCCTCTGCTCACCATAGCTGATGGAAAGTGCTTTCAAGATACATCAGTTATCCTATTCACGGTTATTATTGCTGTAATTAATCACCATGGTCAAAGCAACTCAGGGAGAAAAGGGCTTATGTGGCTAATGCTTCTACGTCACAGTTTATCATCAAAGGAAGTCAATGCAGGAACTCAGACAAGGCAGGAATCTGGAGGAAGGAGCTGATGCAGAAGCTATGGTGGGGTGCTGCTTACTGGCTTCCTCCTCATGGCTTGTTCAGTCCGATGATGTCTTATAGAAGCCAAGACCATCAGCCCAGGATGGCTTCACCCACAATGGGTTGGACATCGCCCCCACCCCCCATCAATCACTAATTAAGAAAATGCCCCACAGGTTTGCCATCTTATGGAAGCATTTTCTCAATTGAAGCCCCCTCCTCTCCAGTGGCTCTAGGTTGTGTCAAGTTGACTTAAAACTAGACAGCAAATTATGTTAAATCTTTTCTGCTTTCCTTGTATATTTCTGGTACATAACTTCAATAGCTTCTATGGCAGGCATTATTCTTAGCAACTTTTTACCCGCAAAATGGTTGTTCCTTGAAAAGGTACAGCATTTACAGATACACATGTGACAAGGTAAATATTATGAATGAGAAGGCTCCTGTATTAAAACAGTGGGAGTTTCCAAGACACGGGTAGTACCATACTGACAATGAGTGCTGGGTTCAATGAATCAGGGAAAACTGTAAGAAACTATCAGTGCAGTATGCTGACCCCTTTATGGGAGGACTTGAAGGATGGGTTTGGTTTGAAATGAAGAGAAGATACAGGTGAAGATACAGGTACGAGTGGATCAAGAGACTAAAGGCTGAGATGTTAAGTAAGTATGGTACAATAGCGGAGTGGCTTTATCAGTCTAAGGAAAAACAGAGTCAAAGGTAGAGTTTTTAGCTCAGAAATGCTATAGTATTTGAATGTGTCTCCCTTTGTGCTCCTGGGAACTGTCTGTCAACATTATAACAGAGCATTACCTAGCACTCAAACCCAGCTTACCAGGCTTGCTTTTTATTGTCCAGAGACTCCCTGAGGTAGCCAGAATACTTGTAAGTTCTCAGAATCACCAGATGTGGTGTTCTGGTTAGTGTTTTCATTCTGTTGTTGTCTGGTTGGTTAGTTGATTTGGTTTTGTTGATGTTTGAGATTTTTTTGTTGTTTTTTGTTTTTTGGCAACTTGAGTTGTATAACAGTTTCCTCCAAGATTGAACCGTTCCATTCTGCAGGGAATCTCCTTAAACAGAAAGGTAAACAACTCAAAATACTTCAGGAAGTCCCTGAAACTGACCATTCTTGCTAAGCCCTTTCATGCTAGAGTAAAGAATAGAAGCTAAGAATCCCTCCTAGACAAAAGGAAGCTGAGCTGCAAAGAAGACTCTCAGACAATATGGATATACCCTCAATTTCTGCCAGGCAACCAAAGGTAACAGCAACAGCCTTGATTATTTTGGGAGTCACTTGGATTTTTCTGACCAAGAACTAGAAAGGAAGTTTTCCATGCCTAGTACTGGGGTTTTGTTAGGTAGCATATAGCTTTGTGGGGCAACATTATTACTCCAACTAGCATACATAGTTTTGTTTAATCAGTGATGTTATTTCAGTTTCACGGGTGTAGCTTTCCTGTCATATATAAAAGACACTATCTCAAAGCAGGCATTCTGGTGCTCAGGTATTCAATTTAAGCAAATATAAAATGATATGATTCCCTATGGCTTTTCTGATATTCTCAGTGTTCTTTACCCTTCCCCACTCTCCCTTCCACTTGCCCCTTCATAGTACCTTTGTCCTATTATTTTCTATTCCAGAACCCCCTTCCATGGTCCTTTTTTACTCTCCTAGCATCTGCACTTATTCCAGGTCACTTTTTTGCAGAGCATCTCAAAGCATGGGAGCTCTATAAAACTCAGCTGTGTAGGAAAACAGAACGACTGACCACAAAGAAGTGGGTGCTTTTCATCTTCTGCTCCCTCAGCAGAGCTAGGATGGTCTGAAACAGGCTGAAACGAGCACCATCACTGCATTCCACACAATCCTGGCTCTTCAATAAAGTCTGTTCCAAGTCACGCCCTGCCTAGCTATGTGACTGGACAGCCAGAAGATAGATTGGCTTTTATCATGAGGAATGTTTCATATGTGGCATGCTACACCATTGCACAAATATTCCAGATGAAATAAAATTCTCTCAGGGGGAGAAACCAAATTGTGTGCTGAAACCCACAGAAGCTATAAATCACTCATCCTTTCAGGCTACCCCACCCCTCAAAAAAAAAAAAAAAAAAACAAAAAACAAAAAACAAAAAAAAAACCACAACAACAAAAACAGGGAAGAGTCTAAGAGTCTCCAGATGGCCTGAACCCAGAACATTCAGAGAACAAATGATTTAACCTGTCTCAGCAGAGAACATCTCAGTTTGGAATGACCTCAAGAGATGGAATTTCTGTAACAGTTTTCAGGTGGATTAGTATTTAAGTGGCTCTGTGGAGTGCCTGTAACAATTGCTTTGTAATGGGAAGTGTCATCACAGTGGATGTCAGAGCTTCCCGTGTGTTCACACGATACACAATAGAAGACAAGAATTTCCAATCCCATTCTAGTACTTGCCACAGACCCTCTTTCCCCTAACACTTCCCTGTGCTATGTCAGCTATAACTGCCTCATTCTTAGAAAGGATAGAATCTGGAGATTAGAATTCAGAGCCTGTCCAGGAAGCAGAACTCATTATGTATACTTGATTCCATATGTTATATTTCTTGGCCATCAAGGACAAGCTTGATCATAAATGTATTGCATCTTTTCCCTCTGTTATATGGTACATAAAATGATATGTATGGAAACATTTTGAATTAATGTAGATTATGTATTTCATAAAAGAGCATGTTCTCTAAACAGCCTGCCTCATATGATTTATTTTGAGTTTATGTGTATGGGAGTTTCACTTGCATCTATATTTATGTACTATGTGCTCATGGAGGACACTGAGTTCTCTGGGACTTATATTACTGAGAGCTGAACCCAGGTCCTCCAGAGAAGCAGCCAGTGTTCTTAATGGCTGAGCTAACTCTCCTACTGCTCACACAAATTTCAAGACGGTTACCTAAGCAAAAATTATGTTCTCGGACCTTAAGGCAAACTTCCTTTGGTCTTCTAGAAGGTCTGATCCAGTTCCTTCTATTCCTTCTCAGACATCAGGATAGGGGACTTTTCTCCTGCTTCTGTTTCACAGGGAGAAATTTTGTGACCTGCAGAAGCAAGACTCTGCTTGGAAACTTGCCTTCCAACCATGGGCCAGGACTCTTTTTTTCTGTCTCTCACTCCCTGGCCATAAGGCAAGCAGTTCTGCTCTACCCTGTGGCCTGGTCAGGATTCTGCCTGCATGACAAGCCCAGAGCAACAAAGCCAACCCCATAATAAGTCAAAGCTTCAAAACCACATGGCAAAAGAAACCTTTCTTCTCTGTAAGTCTGTTAGCTCAGGCATTTGTGGTAGCAGTGGATGCTAACACAGGGAGGCCTTCCTGGTGAGGTGACAATAAACTGGAGATGGTGACAATGCAGAGGGCATACAGCAAGGAATTTCTTTTCTTCCGTTTTTTAATTTAAATTTATTTTTTAAATGTATTTACTTTACATCTCAGCCATAGCCCCCTCCCTCATCTCCTCTCCTCTTCTCCCAGTCTCACCCTCCCTCCTTCTTGCCCCTCTGCCCCTCTCCTAGTCCTCAGAGAGGGGGACTCTTCTATCAACTGACACCAGCCTTCCAAAGTCTCATCAGGACACCTGCATCCTCTTCCTCTGTGGCCTGGTAAGACACCCCACCAGGAGGAAGAGATCAAAGAACAGGTAACAGAGTCCATGGCAAGGACATCCCCTGCTCTCCTTACTAAGGGACCCCTATGGAGACTGAGCTGCCTACTGGCTGCATCTGAGCAGGGGCATAGGTCCTCTCAATGCATGCCTAGTCCTTGTTTGATGCATCAATGGGAGGGGCTTCTTTTTTTGAAAATATCATTTTTAATTAATTCATTCATATTACATCTCAATTGTTATCCCGTCGCTTGTATCCTCCCATTTCTCCCTCCCTCCCACTTACCCCCTACTCCCCTCCCCTATGACTGTGACTGGGGGAGACCTCCTCCCCCTGTATATGCTCATAGCATATTAAGTCTCTTCTTGGTAGCCTGCTATCCTTCCTCTGAGGGCTACCAGGTCTCCCCATCAGGGGGACGTTGTTAAATATGGTGCACCTGAGTTCCTATAAAAGTCAGTCCCCACTCTCTACTCTCCACTCAACTGTGGAGACTGTCCTGTCCAGTGGTTAGATCTGGTTCGGGGTTCAAAGTTTACTGCACATATTGTCCTTGCCTGGTGCCATATTTTGAGCAGAACCCCTGGGAGGGATTTATGGAGCTTTGATGCCTTAAGAACGTCAAAAAGTAACTGTGGAAAACATATGAATGTCTTTTTTACAGAGCTCCACGGGATGACCTTATTACTCTTGCTTCCTCAGCATGCCTGAGCATGAGGATTGTATGTGTGATGGTAATGGATTTCTGAGTGGGAGGCAGAGTAAGCCATGTGTGGTTGTTACAATTGTTCCACGACTAATTTTCAAAATACTGTTTGATAGCACAAGGATTCCAACAGATGAAATCTGAGCAGGTCCCCTGTCATTAGCGCCATGGCCATAGTGAAGCTGTTGGAGAGCCAATCTATAGTAAAGAAGAAGTGATTTTAGATTTTGAGCAGGAAATTTGCTGGATAAACATGTATATTTTGGTACTGTTCCCCTAGCAGTGATGAGCTGAGTAAATTAATAAAAGACATCGTAAAAGGGAGACGGGATGGGTAAGTCTTATTTTAGAACTTAGTAAAAGCACTTGAACCATGAAATAGCAGAGGCGGTGAATAAAGAGATCAGAGTATGAAGGAAAGTTTACCAGGAGCAGGGGAGAGACATGATATTAGGCTTGTGAATGAGAAGTAACTAATGGAAATTAAACCACATTTTAACAAGACAACAAAGCATATTCGGGGAGTTCTGGGGGCCATCACTGGGCTGAAACAAAAGTAAAGAGTATGACTGAGCCTGTTAGGGTTTTGTTATTCATTTTATACGCAAGCTGCCAAAGCCTTAGGTGGGCAAAGGCTGATTTGAGGTAGGGTCTGGTAACTCTTGGGTGGATGAATTGGAAAAGGGAGAGAGATCGGAACAAATGGAGGAATGCAGAGGGTTGGCACTGGAGCTGTTGGAGGTGGGAGACAGAACAGAGTCCACTGGTGCACAAGACACTGATGGACGAAGATGAACCGTTTTCTGAGTTGAAGACAAGTTAAGGAATTAAAGTTCAACACGCAGGCAGATTCTCTGTGCAGTTTGGAACCTGGGGACAGGTGGAGTCAGGAAGAGATCCCAAGCTAACGGTGGCTTCAGATCTCCAGATAAATGGTTTAGAGGATTTTTGTTCATCACAGACATTGAGCGTGTGCCAGGCCATCCTACCCATGCCACACGTTCTCCACAGGACTCTGGGAAAGTGCTTCTCCTTTTCAAACTGCTTCTCATATAAACTGGGGGTGAGAGCATGACCTCAGGGTACTGTTGGGAAGGGTAGATCAGTCCACTGAAGACGCTTCAGCCTCTGTGCAGAGTTTCCATGGCCACAGTTAAGTCACACATTCAGGTTGCTGTTAGTGCTATAAAATGGCACACACGGGGGACTTTGGGAAGATGAACAGAACAAACCCTTCAGCACGGTCTCTTGCCCTCATCCTTAACAAACAACGCAAGCCTTTTGCTCTTCATGAGGATGTGGGAATCAGTGCACAGTGCCATGCAGTTAGTCTGAATTTCAAATCCACGCTCAGAGAGAAAGCATGTTAAACACACAATATGCTATAGCCTCGCTTTGTATCCAAAGTGCTCTTAACTTCTTTGTAAAGAAGTTGACTAATGAGATGACAAGAGTGATAAACAGATTCGGAATGATTTTCGGGCTGTCCCGGATTCAAATGCATTAAAGTAGAATAATCTTGGAGTCTGATCTTGGTTGGAGTCATGGTGCCCAAGAGTTCTGTCCTTGCTTGTCGCATTGACTATTACCCTTCCTAACACTGAGCGCAGACATGCCAGGGTTGGCAGGAGACCCGCCCCCTCCTGCCACTGACTTCACCTAGACAGCCAAAATTGTGGCACAAGCTGGATGGAAAATACATGTTCAAATTGTTTCTCTTATTTCTATGAACAAAAGCTTGATCACACAGCATAAGGGCAAGAGTACATTTCAGCTCATAGTTTCAAGGGTCCAAAACAGGAGGAGAGGCTGTTAGGGCAGCTCAGCAGGCAAGAGAGTTGAAAAGGGCAACCCTGGTCCCAGTCCATGGAACGGATGCTGCTGTCCACTGCATGCTGGCTTTAACCCTCAGTCCTCTCAAATCAAAGCCCTCACAGACAGATCCAGTCTTCCAATGGATTCTTGATGGGGCTCTAGCCATCATGAGCATAGCGGACATAGCTCTGGCAGGCCTTGCTAGCCATCAAGGTCTATGCCATATTAGGTCACTTCCTCCTCCTGAGGCTGACCACCGAGGTTCAGCTCTCAAAGTATTGAGGTCTGGCAACCAAAAGGCCCCTTTGCCTGACCTAATTAGCATGCCCAATTAAAATTAAACACCTCATCCTAGTGCAGGATTTCCTCCTTACCTTTATAAACTACTATTTTCCTCTGGGCCATGTCTGTCTCCTCTCTATCCAAAGACCATCCTTTGTCAACTCCTGGACAAATTCCACTCCTCCTGCCTTGATCCTTTCCTGGCTCCCTTATCCTCTATCTCCTGCCTTTGTCTCTCATTTCCTGACTTGTGTCCCTCTGCTGTAAATACATCTTCTTTGGGCTGAGAACTTGGTCGTGAGGGCCCTGAGCTGATACTGTTTTTGTTTTTGTTTTTTTTTCTTTTTTCTTTTTTTTTTCTTTTTTTCAATTTTAAATCCAGTCAAATTGACGATGAAGCCTAAGAGCCAGAGCACATTCTCAGTGGACTTGACAGTAAGAGATGACCTCGGCCCAGACAACAACCTGTAGGCCGAGCACACTGTAAACAAGAAAGACTTAACAGGATGAGGCATGAAGGATTAAGGAATAGCCTTGGCTCCTTAAGGGCATAACCATAAATTATGGTGGCAGTTTGGTTTCCAGTAATTGTTAACAAATCTGCTGTGTTCATTAAGATCACGTCCTCCAGCTTGTTCCATGGCTCATCCAATTACCTGCATTTTCCTTGTTTGGGGATTTTTAGAGCAGTTGTCTCCTGCTTTGGTGCCAAAGTGCTGGTACAGGCACAGAGAGTGACTTCCTGTGTGCATTTGGGAGGCAGGGTCAGATCTCCCATCCCACCCCTACCCCCACTCCCAGAGATTGCTCTGCGAGGCCTGGAGGGCAGGTGTGAGCATGCGTCTTTCCAGCTTCCTATTGTCTGCCATTTTTAATCTAAACTTCTCAGTGATGGTCTTTATTATAGCCAGGACCCCTGAAGTGGCAGAAACACAGAGAGGGGAGGGTTAACCCCTCAAATGAAAAGCTGGTAGCGCCCCATTAAGGTCTTCTCAAGCATGACCCTCGTGGCTAATGGAACACAAGTGGCCCGGTGCACAGCAGGGCATCAGGCACACCCCCGAACTCCTTGAAGAAGCCCTGTTTATTCAGCGTTTCAGACCAACCTGAAGCCGGTTTAGAGTGGTTGTTTACACTGGAATCACTGGAGAACACACAAGCTGTGTGGACACAGGAAAGGAGAGCAGCAAAACCAGGCAAGGTGCAGGGACTCAACTAGAAATAACAGCGGCTTGTAACGTTCGTTTTCCTTGCCAGTTCTTTTCCTGCACACAGAAGTGACACTTAACAACAGAAAAGTTTTCTGCTTTGGGTTTGTGAAAGCCAGCAGCAGTAGCATGGAGAGGACAGAGTGGCAGCCCACCATTTCTGAGGTAACAGTCCCTGTGGTCATCACGGTGGGAGAGGCGCAGCGGCATCTATATAAATGCTGAACACTCCTTGATGTCCTCAGGTTTGCCTTTTCTTGCCACAGAGAGTCCTTACCTTATGCTGATCATCTGCCCCACTGGGCCTTGGTGTGTGCTGCTACCTTCTCAGCTCAGTGTCTGAGACGGCACGCGGTATTGAATAATATTTGATGAATGCAGAAACAAACACCAAGTGCCTAGACAGAGAACATTCCAGATGGCATACTAATTGAGCTGTCAGACACTTTTAGGTGGAAAAGAGCTGGAGGATGCTCTTTCTCATGGATTTCCCGGGCCCTTGGACAGTTTAGTCTTCTGCAAGTGTGTTGAGAATCGGTTTCTCCCGCGGAGGCACCGCAGATGGCCACATGGTGGCGCTGGCACTTCACGGTAGACGCTGAGTGCAGGCGGCAGCTGAGGCTCCAGCCTCCCTCATCTCTCTTCCGGGCCCCCACCCTGCACTACCCCTCAAGGACTTCCTTCCATCCAGTCAAGTTTGATGCCATGGCTCTTGCCAAGAAGCTGTCAGGCCGGAACTGGGAACTGGGGTACTGCCCACCTGAAGCTGGAATTTTCTTTGTTCTTCAACAGACTCAATTTGCTGTATTGCTCCTAGCTGGGGGGTGGGGGTGGGGGGATCTCTACAGCGCTTTGAATGCTTTTTAAAGCATGCTTTCTAAGTTTGAGATGCATGCATTTTCATTCTGCACTTGATTGGCTCCTGCCAGTGACCCAGTGCTCCCTAAATAAAATCGCCTACAAAGCAAATGCCCTGCTAAGTTCTCATGATCCCCACAGCTAATGCGAAAGAGACTGTTTGCCAGTGTAAAGCATATGGGCTCCTGAGTTCACAGCCGACTTGAGAACTGGAGAGCAGAAATAAATCATTCGAAAATCACCTAGTCGCTATGAATGGCAGCTAAGCTCAGAGACTAACAGCAGCTTTCAGAAGTGGAAACACTTTTAATAAATTAAATCTGCTATTCTTCTCTTTCTGTGTGTGATATGTGCATCTGTGTGAGCTCGCATGTGTGCAGGCTGTGCCTGTCAGTGCACAAGGACTATCCCGTCATCTTTACTGTCCACCTTAATGTTTGAAACAGGGTCTCTCAGTAAACCTAGAGCTAGATTGGCTAGACAGACTGTGCAGTGAGCTCCCAGAGGCCCCTCTGCTGGGATAGTAAGTGTCTACCATCATAGCCAGTTTTACCTGTGTCCACAAGCTCAGGCCCTCACAAGTACTTTATCCACCAAGACATCTTCCCTTTTTCCACCTTTAATGCAGCTAAGACATATGTTGCTTAAGATGAGATAGCCCAAGTTATGCTTATGTATGGCAATATTATTAATAATTTACACCTAATAAATGAAACATTTGCAAATAAGCAGTCCATTGAATTATGACAAGTGTATATGCACTAATGCAAGTACTATCACAATTAAGATGCATGAGTAGAGAGTTCCTAGTCCAAAGTGTTTGGGAACAGAAATAGTCTAGATTTCCATTTTCTTCACAGCTTGTAATATTTTCATATATGGAATGATAAAGCTTGGAGATAGAACCAAAGTTTAGACACAAACTTTGCAACCTCAGCCAGTATGTATGAGCTTTTGAGTTGCTGCACTTTCTTGCCAATACTGGGGATTGTTATTGGCCATTATTTAGTTATTTTAATTTAGCCACTATATAGTATATATGTGGACTGGTATCATGTTTGGATTTTAGTTCTTTTATGATTAAATATAAGATGATAAGATAATACCAGATAATAAGATACTAGATGACAGATGTTAGAATATATGAGGTTTATTAAATGAACATGGGGAGAGAAGGAAAGGGGGATGGAGACCCCAGAGAGAGACAGAGACAGACAGACAGACAGACAGATAGAGGAAGAAAGGAGAAGAGAGGGGGATAGAGGAGGAGAGACAGAGGAAGAGAGAAAGGGAGTAAGAAGGTAAGATAGCATGGGGCAAGATAGGTCTGTCCTTTTATGTACTGGGCAGAGCCATGCCTCCATAGCAGCTAGACAATGACATCACACGTAGGCAGACTGAAGCAGAATTGTAACAGGTTCTCTCTTCTTGACTGCTGTTGAGCACTCCTTCATACACTCTGTCAGTCATGAAAACTATCTGGTGGCCATTTAGAAACTAAGCTTTCTAAAAATGCATATAGAGTAAGCTATTCATATATAGGCCACTTTCCGTTACTGATCTGGGCTGGAGCATTTTCTTCCTCAGCATGTGGCTTCATCTGGTGTTCTCTACAATGGCTTCTGATGAACAGAAATTAAACTTAGAAGAGAGCATCGTTTCCAACTTCCTTCACGTTTAGTGATGTAAGAGCCAAACCCCTTTCCCGGCACATGTCTAGCTGTTCTGCTCTCACTCGTTGAACAATTTCTGTTTTCCAGGAAGCAGCCTTGACTCTGAACTTCCATACTGGGTTGTGTTGAAAGTCATTTATGGTGCCCGTTTTGTTCCGGCAACTCCTGGCCCCCTTCACCATGTTGTTTTCATAACTGCTCATCTTCAGCCTTGCTGTAGGTCACCTGGATGCTCCTACTCTGCTCTTTGAAGAGATCCCTTTGATGATTTTCAAGAGTTTATTTCCCAAATAAATTTCAAAATTTATTCTCAGTTTCCACATGGAGGCAAGGGGCAGGGGGTGGGGTGGGGTGGAGAGGGCTGGCTTTTTCCAATTAAATGAACTCTCCTAGGCTTAAGTTGTAAGATCTATTTCTTGCTAGGAAAGCTTCATTTTTAAAACTTTTGAAAATTTCTCAAAATGTTCTCATCTTTGAAAAATATTTAAAACTGTCTTAAACCAGATCAAAACTCATTTTGAAAATCTTGGAAACCATCCAGTCTATTTTCAGCTACTCTGCCTGGAAAAAAAGAAACTTATTCCCAAAGACTCAATTCTCGAAAAGAATTTTTCTGACATTAAAAAGTATATAATTATGATAAGTTAGTCCCTAACTTCAGAAGTATTTTAGGTGCTTAAAAAAACACCAATACCCATGTCATTTAACTATTAGCTTCAAAAAATACCTCTGTGTAGGTTCTATTTGATTGAAAAACACTCCCTAGTTTCATTAATTATATTCAAACCATTAAAAATAAAAAAACAAAATTGAGTTTTACATCTTTCATTCTCCTATCTACGCCAATTATGTAGTCATGGCATGTGACTACAGAATCCTGAAAAACTAGCCTCACGGAAGAAAACAAGTGGCACATGTTGCTTTCCAAATGCCTTCAGTTCCAGGGCTTCAGTCTGGTCTGGTTTTCTGACTACATGAACCACTTCAATGTCCAGCAAGCCAAAATATACAACCTCTTGGTTGTTGTCTTATATTTTGTTTCAAATCTTTCTTTTATGGCCCGGTGCTAAAGGAGGCAGAGCCAGCTGTCAACCTTCTCTCCCGACGCTACCTACCTATGTGTCCTCAGTTCACCCACTTGACAGTGATGGGAGCATCTGGATTGCAGTGTATATTGCTTCTGTTTGAAAACCCAAAGCAACAGAGATTCAGACTAAGGTGCAGTTGTATACAATATCACATGGATTTGAAAATACACACACCCTTCACTGTGCTTCAGGATCTGTCATATTTGAAGATACTTGCCGCTGGGCTTGTCAAAGAACAACAAGTTAAATGACATAAAATAAAAAATTCATATCTTGCAGCACAATTACCATATTCCTTCCATCATAAGGTGTATTTTCCACCTCACTATAGCATTCTGAAATTAAGATATGTAAACAAATCTATACTACAGTTTCACATAAATGTTTATTCCTCAAATCAGAGCAATTCATAACAGAAACCAAGAAAACAAGGCTTGCAAGACTAGATTTGTTTATGGTATCAGGAACAGATTGAAAAGAAAGCAATTACATTTTTAATGACCAAATCTATAAAAATGACTCACTTAAGGTTATTAAATATATTTGTGAAAATGGTCAATGGCAAGTAGAGTTATTTATATTACAAATGACCAAAAATAGGTAGCAAAACACATGAACCATTTACGTTCACATGAAGGCTCTCTCTTACTCTGGCTAAGAGTTCAAGAATTAGCCTGGTCACAGTAAACCTTTCCCCATTTGGAACCTCAGAGTCTGCAGATCATCTCACACTCAGATCCCCACCCCAACTCCCACTCCCCTCTGAAAATCTAGAAAGAGCTAGTTTGGGGTTTTCTAGTTTTTCAATGTGATTTTGCTTTCATTTGGACCACCAAACACAAGCTTCTGTTTTTGCTAGGGGAAGATAAAATAAAACAAATAATACTTTGTTCTTTTTATAAACCCTGGCTTCCCACTGCCTAAAAAAAGATCTCAAATTTATATTTATAAAACACAATACAACTTATCTACTTTTTACTTTCATTTTAGTAAAACAAAACACAGTGCCCACTCCACCCAGATCAAGCAGCTAGAACAGCCTTAGGGACTCACGGAAAAGCAACGCAGAACATGGATCTTCTTATGTCTCACTGTGACTCATAACTATTCACAAAGCAAAGTATTCAGTGAAAATGTGAAAGCCCACATTGAAGACTCTTTAAATCAAAAGGTTTTGCTTTTTTATTTGCTTGTTTGTTTTCTTTCAGTTAACATGATGTTATATCTTCTTTGTTTGTTTTGTTTTGATACAGGGTTTCTTTGTGTAATAGCCCTGGCTAGCCTGGGCTTGCTTTGTAGAACAACCTGGCCTCAAACTCATAGAGATCTGCCTACCTCTGCCTCCCAAATGCTGAGATTAACGGCATGCACCACCAGGCACAGCTGCTATATCTTTTTATTATTATTTACTTTGAGTGTGCAGGTGTGCGTGCGTGCGTGCATGCGTGTGTGTGTGCGCGTGCGCGGGCGCATGCTGGGAGTGAAATGTATCTGATAAAGCACATGTGGACATTGTGGAGTGATTTCTTCCCTTCTACCTTTTGGTGAGGTCTGCGGATAGAACTCAAATTCCCAGGTGTGCACAGCAAGTGCTTTTATTCTGCTGAGCCAGATTGCTATTGCAACAACTACCAAAGAATTGGAAAAGAAAACATGGAGAAATTAATTTAATTCTTCTTGTACGAAAATTTCAATGTTTCTATTCCCTTGTGGCATTAGTAAAGGGAGACATTTAAAGTAAATAAATGTATATATTTAACAAAAATGTGGGACCCTGTTTTCAGCTATTAGTATGAGTTTCCAGAAGGTAACTACATTACATTAAATCAACAGGAGTCATTCTAATTGTTAGGCCATGTACAATGACCCAGGCCACATACTCTTGGACCTGTCTGGGCCACCTGCTTTGTTTCAGACCCTTGTCACCTTGATTATTATTCAACAAGCTCATAAGGAAGGTGCCTTTCATAGTTTTCTCTCCCCTCAGTACCATTCTGAGCACACTTTATAAGAAATATGTTTGGTTTTCTCACCTATCTAATTATCCCTCCAATTAAGCTCCTTAAGGGCCATGTCCAAGTCAAACTTGATTGGGCAAGGTGTGTGCAACAAAGCACATGTGGATATGACAGCTTTGTGGAATAATTTCTTCTCTTCTACCTTTCGGGGAGTTCTGAGGATTGAGCTCAAATACGTCTTGACACGGCCTCTCCTTGACCTGACATCTCTTCTTTCCATTGCCTCATATGCTGTGCTATCCACAAGCAGACAAGATCTTGATTGTACACATTCATGTATGTCTCTTTGATAGGTACTATAGCCAGAAAGAAAAATGGGCCTTACATTCAAGCAGAAGACAAATATGTTCGCAAGAAATTTTCAGTATAAAAGTCCATGGCAAACATTTATCGAGTCAAGCACAACACTGGGTGTACTATATATCATAATGCCAATCTTTATTAAACTTAAGCATTTGTATTCTTAGCTGATGAATGGAAAAACTAAGACTTCTATGGGAATAAGGAACAAAGAGTAGAAAGTAGTTTATAAGATAGAATTTGAGTAAAGTATCTTTGTTTTTAAAGCACTGTTCCTGCTACCATTTTGTGGTGCTCTGTGTTGTATATACTGAGAACAATGTTATAAATAAAGTGTGTACAGAAAGAGGTGGCCACACAGCCTTACCTGGGAGTGACTAATAGACCAGAAGAAATTAAGAAGTGACTTGCTTGGTAGGTCAGGAGTGTTTGACAAAGGGATGATGGCACATGCCAATGAATGTCAGATCTTCAAAACTTTGTTATCTAATGATCATATATGTATGGGACTGTACCATGTGGAACCAGAAAGTTAGACAAAAACCATATCCTGAGCTCTTTTGGCCATTTGAAGACTTTGAATTTTGTTCAGTGAATGGGGGTAGGGTTGTGGATGAGAATTAAATGGGAAGTTATGAATCAGGTCTGAATTTTAGAAAGACTATACAATATAGCCAATGTAGAGAATACATCACAAAAGGAAGAGACATGATGCAAGAAGAACATTGTAGGACAGGTTTTAAAAATGAAAGAAGCCAGAAAAAGGAAATGCTATTCTACGACATCCAGAGTACAAACAGAAATGTGGTAACCAATTAGCTGTGACTTTGTAGGAGATGTGCAATGAATCACCACTGGCACCTAGGGGTGCCAAACTATTTAAGCCAAAGGTTCGTGAATTCAGTTATCCATTAAGATCTACAAGGTGACAAATCTAAAAGGAGGGAATGTAGGCTCAATTTTCTTATCCAATATATTTTATTACAATTTATTAACTGAGCGTATGCCACTTATAACCCGACTAACCAAAACAATAGTAAAAGAGGATTAACGGACACAATAACAAAACCGAAAGGATATCAGTTCCGAGGAACGATTCTCCTGGCGTGATCAGCAGGATTTCGTCTGCTGGAACCTGGAGTAACCAGAACTTGGAACCTCTACAGGAGCCGGAGCCCCAAAGCCTTTCCTTGAGCGGTTCTCTCTAGGAACATCTCCAAGTGCTGGAAGTGTAGTGATGAACAGTCAAAACTATCCCAAGTCTCCAAAGAGCCCCGCCTCCAGTTCAGGGCTCATTTATATATCTCTTCCCAGAGTCTGTTCATGGGATCTTTTCAGCTGGCAACAATCAAGCTCCCGCATGAGGTAGTTGGTCCTCTAGTGAATTAACCTCACCTGTTCTCTCACAAGACCGTTCCAATCCCCGCACTTGGGATCATAAAAAAACAGGTTTATCTCTTCTTCAGGGGAACCTTTAACATTTTGTTCTATTGTGATATTCCATTTCAGAAGCCATCCAGATGTTGTGTGTGTGTGTGTGTGTGTGTGTGTGTGTGTGTGTGTGTGTTTCTTCATGACTGAGGTAAGCTTTGATACCTCTTCCATGAATGACTTCATCTATAGACTGGATGAGCTCAGTGACTGCTTGTGGGTGTGGGTCATTTCTTCTACCCTAAGCAGTTTGCTGCTATCCCAGTAAAAGGACCCATGTACACAGGAGGCCCTTGCCTGACTTAGCTCTCCTCAGACTGTAAGAATGAGCGGTTTTAGCAGATTCCCTTTGAAGTCCTGTTTTCAAAATAAAGAAAATTAGTATCTCAAAGATTATAAAACTCCTGACACTTAACAGTAAGAGACTGACCCAAGACAGTGGGCTCACCCATCTCCTACAGCCCCTTTCTCTTTCAGCCAGTTTGTTTCAATCACCAGTGACTAAAACCAATAAAACAACAACAACAACAACAAAACCTGAGGTGCTCTATAAAAGAGCATGAGAAGTCACCTTTTTAAAATGATGATAGTAAGGTCTAAGCCAGTTTCTACTATACGAAGATTCGTGTGGTCCAATGAATGCCTCTTTTCGCTCCTATTATTTTCATTATGTGCAATTGCATTCAGGCACCTTGCACAATGCAGTGGATCTGCTAATTGCTCCTTAGCCTACCATCAGCACAATTGGCTATATTGGTTAGAAAACCAACCAAGGGAATAGGCTACAAAATTGGTATTGAAGCTTTGGCAGCAAACCCACTGATCGGGCTACTGAATGCAAAACTAAAACACAAAGCACAGCTTGTTTTGTTTGGACTTTTTTTTTTTCCAAACAGTAATTTCTAATGGCAGAGACAGATGTTTCTTAAAGTGGCAAGAGATTTGCAAAGCAGGATGCCCTACCACTTACAGTAATTGCTTTATTAATATTGCATGTGTTTATGGCTTCTATCTTCTGGCTGTGGCACATCTTACTTGAAATGACTTCAGGTTTCCTGATGATTAGCACATCAGCTCAATTTCAGAGATCCTTTGAGTCACAGGTCCAGTTTTATGCCTATCCAGTGAATTATTCCATTGGAAGCTTCACTTTTCTCTCTTTTATTAAGCCCTTGGGAGCCTTAGAACACTATTACAGATAGCATTATGTGTCTGCAAAGGCACTGCACTCAGTTACACAGACCTCCCTGCAACCAAAGAGACCCTTCGTAGTAGACACACAGAGGTAGTGTAAGCTGGTATCCTGAAGATGGGGTCTATTTGCTGCAGTCATTTGCAATAGGCCTATTCTAAAAAAACACTCTTTTTCTTGGTGCTTGGCTTTATTTCACTCTGAAAGTGTGGACCATATTTTAATTATCTTCTAATATGTTATTAAAATGTGAAATTAATAAGGAAATAAGCTCCCAAAGGAAAGCGACATTGAGGTTTCCTGATAAGCTTGTTAGTACCCTGAATGAATCATGCATCCTTACTCCCCTCTTTCCAAGCCTAGCAAAGAGGCTTGCATCTTGCTCACATAATCTGTTCATTGGCTGCCCCTGTTACGTGCTTGCTTGCTGTCCACTCCTGAGTGAGAAGTAGACAGTGGCTTCTCTGACAGTTTGTGGTGTGTGGACTCTAAGTGGTACGTGGATAAACATGGAAACCTTGCATCAAGGTCTTTTCTGGGTCTTTTCTGAACACTGGTGGAACTCACTACTGAAGCTGGTAAGCAGCTGAGGGCTGAGCCTGGCATTGTGTACTCAGTGGTCTGTGCCATGCTGGGTGGCGTCACTCAATTTTGTTCATGCTAGCACTCTTCAGGTGGACGCTCCCATATTTCACTAGTATAAAAAAAAAAAGCATCTTTCTTTAATCTGTGTTGCTAGGAGACAGCCTACTCAATATTTAATTTTAATCTGACATATCACATTTTTCCATGCCAAGAAATAGCCTGGCAGTTATGCATAATTCATCATAGTGGACAAACCAATCTCAGCTCAGGAGGCCATGCTCTCAGGATCTGTGGGGCTGCAGTGGTACACCGGCCTTCCCAGAGTAGCTTGAAGTCAGCTGGTGTAAATGGTTTGTGCATTTTAAAAGTTATTTACTGGGAAGGGGGAAAGTAAAAAATAATGCAGTAAATATGTATAGATTTTTGAAGAAATCCTTTGTTCAGGGTGGTGACTAAGGGTCAGGGTGTCTTTCTGCACATCAGACCCTGCAGCTATGCCTTAGCTGGCCTTGACTTGTGTGTGTGTGTGTGTGTGTGTGTGTGTGTGTGTGTGTGTGTGTGTGTGTGTGGCAATGTCTTGAGCAACAAAAAGAGAAGGAGTCAGGCCTGTGAATACATCTCCTAAACTCTCTGTTCTTGTCCCATTTGGTTCACAAATGTGAAATTCAACCAACATCTATTTGTAAATTCTTATGATATAAAAAATATCAGATTAAAAGAAAATTTGAATTCATGTTGACAATGATAAGTCTACAGGCATCTGTTTCTATCCGGAATCAATAGTTCTCACCTCTCTAACATTGAATCTAATTCCTCTCCTTTAAAAAAAATACTTCAGTGTTACTTTGCTCATACATTTTCATTGAAAAAGAAAGCCCAGAAATGTGTCTGTGGGAATGACATTTTGTGTGGTTGGACTAGAAACATCCTTCAGGTGAGCAGACACTGTTCACAAATGCCAGGTTAATGCCTGACATGACTACAAGACTTCCATCCCCTCAAGCTGCTGTCCTGCACAGTTGAGCTAACACAGGAGCAGCAAGACTTCCATCCCCTCAAGCTGCTGTCCTGCACAGTTGAGCTAACACAGGAGCTGGCTGCGTTTCTCCATCTGCGTGTCTCATCTGAAACACTGTGTACAGAGAGAAGCCATGGTGAAGATGCTGCTTATTAGCATCATCCCAAGAGCTTTGACAGCTCCAAAGCTCTTTAGTAAAGGAGCCTGTATTCATTTGTTACTGCTGCTGTTGTTGTTTTAAACCAACCTCCAACATTTCATTTTACTTTTCCTTATGGTTCGTTGTGCGTCTTTTTCTTTGGGGTACACATTCTTTCAGGGGCACGCAGCTTCCTTGTCTTCATTCTGATGCCTTCCTGGCCCACAGTGAAACGTGTTTCATGTATAAAAACACGAGACTAAAAAGTAGGAAGGACAAAAAAAATGAACACGTGGCTATTTTCAATATAATTTTTCATTTTCTTCAATACCATGATGTGCAATTCTCAAGAATATTATGTTTCTTGGCTGATCAGTACTCTCTTTCATTAAAACCACAGGACATAGCTGCTGGGCACAGATGCTAAATGTCACGAATTCAGTGCCCTGCTACTTGGCAGAGAATTCTGGCTGCATGTTTTTCATGTAATTTTTTTTCTACCTTCCCTCTTTTATTGTGAATTTTGAATAAAAGTTAGGCAGTAATAACTACTACATTTACACACCATGGTTAATGATTGTAATAGTGGAAGGTAAGAGGATAACTGCTCATGAACACAAAAAAGTACAGTCTAAACTCTTCATTGCAGAGAAAAATAATTTCAGTAGTTAATGAAAACATGAATACATTTGACAGAATTACACAGGCAAGAAAATGACTTGCAAGACTCCTGGGGACGAAATTAAACGGGTGTGTACATGTTTAATACTTCCAAGACTTAGCCTACTAGTTATGGACTGGCTCCCTCTTTGACTCCTGCCCAAGTCTATGCCCCTCCTCCCCCCAGCTCTAGCTTACCTTTCCACAGCTAATTTGAGTTTCCCTTCCCAAGATTCACCACTGGTCCACAGGAAAGATGGTTAATGATGCCTTCCTAGGAGATTCTAGATGCTGTCCCCAGGGGTTAGTTGTTGAGAGAAGAAGAGCCATTTGGATAAAGAAGAAGGAGGGCTTGTCGATAAGGACTGAAAAAAGAAAATAAAACACAGGCAAATACTTCATATTTTATCACTAATCCTTCCTTCCTTCTGTCTTTCTTTCTTTTTCTCTTCTTTTCTTTTTTTCTTTTTTTTTTTTTTTTTGAGACAGGTTTTTTTGGGGTAGCCTTGGCTGTCCTAGACTTGCTTTGTAGATCAGGTTGGCCTTGAACTCACAGAGATCCCCTGCCTCTGCCTCCTCAAGTTATATGTTCATTTTATGTCCTTTGATACTGAACCATCATCATATTAACTTGCTGACACAGCTAAAGTAAGTAAACATTAGCATATGTATGCTAATATATCATATATGCTAATTATATGTACACACACACGTGTGCATGCACACACATACAGGGCTTTCTGTGACCACTTTCTTACTAATCTAACCATTGGCAAAGAACTTTCCCAGAAATAGGTAGAGTATATTCCCTCTCTGGGTGTGGTGGCGCACACCTTTAATCCCAGCACTCAGGGAGGCAGAGGCATGTGGATCACCATGAGTCCTAGGCCAGCCTGGTCTACAAAGTGAGTTCAGGACAACCAAGGCTACAGAGAAAAACCCTGTCTGGAAAAAAAAAAAAGAGTATATTCCCTCAAGGAAAGGACAATTATCACATATATGGAACTAATCTTTCCAACCTTAGATGAGTTAAATAATCTTAGTTAAATACATTAGGAAGTAATTTAATAAGATTAGGAGATGAGGAGCAGAGCTAGGCCCTGAGGCTTTCTGATGAAAAATGCCACAAAATAAAAAGCGCTTTCGAGACAATTAACGTATGAAGGAAGTTAATTTTACTGCTCTCCCAGTTTGAAATGAGTCATGTAACTGCTCTGGCTCTGAGCACCTCTAAAGAACAGGGCTGGGAACGGGAGCTACAAATTGAATTCCCTTATTTGGGTTGCATCTTAAATTTGTGATTACAAAATATAATAGAAAACAGGAACATCTATAGTCCACCTCAAAGTTCTTGGCAACGCGTATAGCATTCAGCTAGATTTTAGGAGATCCACAGTACAAGTATTTGGAATTCTAAGTCTGTAGAACCTAAACATTTCTCAAGAAAGTTGGAGGCACACTGAAAAGTCAGGCAATCAGGGAAAAGTAAGAAAGGGAAAGTGTTAAGGAATGATGTCACTTGGAAGCAGGCCAGAGAACAAAATGTATACAGCAGGAAGTTTATTGGAGGTAAAGGGGGGGGGGGATGATGCATACGCAAGTTAAGAGGAGACTGGAGCAGGTTTGGGCAGAAAAAAAACCCATCAGACCACAGTGCAGCTCTGAACTTCCTGAATGAAAGAAAGCCGGAGGCACAGAGAGAATTGGGGGAGCATTAGATGAGCTCAGCCAACCTCCAGGAGCTGCAGACAGAAGGCTGATAATTAGACAGACCCTCAAAGATGGGCAAACCCTAGGGTACCATCATACTCAGGTATTGGCTCTCTCGAGTCTGCTCAGAGAGAAGGCAGCCTTGGCTCAAAAGTAGAGATGGATTCTGGGTAGGCCAGGTAACCACCCACCTTAAAACCGAATTACAACGTTTCAAAGTTAATCTTATTTTCTATCAATATACAAAATTCTATACCAATGAATTAAAAATAACCTTTTTTGTTAGTAGCAAATAAGGCCTTATGTTGAGGAGGAGATTTAATAACCTACTTTTTATCCTATCATTCCTATGTATTTCTATATCCCCCCCTTCTTTCTTTTCAACCCCATCTCCATATCTATGAAAGAAAGACAGAGGAAGAGAGACATCCCTGAGTACAACCTCGTTTTCTCTCTGAATAAGACCAAGCATCACTTATAACCAACTCCCAGTGAAAATAAGCATCTGTAGCCTAAGAGAGCAAACATAAACTTACCAACCTCCCACTCCCTTTTAGGAGTAGTAGGGTGTCATTCTCTTAAGGTTTCTTCTGGATGATTTGGGGCATATAGTACCTTTGTAGGGATCTCAATAAAATTGGGGAATTGGGGAACATGATTAACCCAGGGAGGAATAGTATGTTACCCGTACTGTGGTGGGCTTTGGTGATGCAGGGGTCTTTGATTCATTTCTGATTCTGTATGTACCATATACCCATATTCCTGTAAGTAGCCACAATAAATTCCTTGGTTCACAAAGTTGGACTTTGGTTGTTAATATATATATATAGTTTATTTTTTTTATTTTTATTTTTTTATATATTGTTTAAATTGTGTCATTCCCTATAAAAAGTGACAATGTCCATACTAGGTACCACAGGATAGCAAAAAGCGCAGTGACAGGAATGGTTTTCCTACTTTGCAGTATTGGCCATGAGTTCTCATATATCCCCAATACTATTGCCAATCGAATTGGTTAATGCCTAGGAACTTGATAGTGGCTGACAACACCACGTATTTGAGTTATAAAACACAGATAAAGCAGGGCGTGGTGGCACACACCTTTAATCCCAGCACTCGGGAGGCAGAAGCAGGCAGATTGCTGTGGGTTCGAGGTCAGCCTGGTTTACAAAGTGAGTCCCAGACACCCAAGACAACACAAAGAAACTCTGTCTCAAAAAAACAAAACAAAACAAAACAAACAAACAAACAAAAAAATCCACACAGATAAATCAAACTTTTCCTGACCTGAATGCTACTGGCTTTCTTTCACAACTCTGGAAGGTTCTATATATACTACTAGCAGAGAAGAATAATCCTTAGTTTTACCGAGATATGAACCCTGCAATCTTCAATACTGACTGGCCAAACATGCTCATTGGTGTAATGGGGATATGAACACCCTAAAAATAAACAACCACTTTCTGATTAGATTTAAGTCATACTCTACAAAATGAAACCCATACCTGGTACTGTTATCAAGCCAAGAACTTAAGTGGCTATACCCATAAACGAATTTATATTTCAACCCTTAAAAGTGAAGCTTCTATTTCCAGTAGATTTTGATAACAAAGGCCCACAATTTGTCAAAACGCAGAGACTAAGAAACAGTGGCATGATCAACTTTAGATGGGATATCTACGTTGCATCCTCTTTCTCCTCCCAAGAGTCAGGAATTACTGAATAGAGGGTAAGCAGAATGGTTGTAAGAGCCAGAAACAGTATATGAGCACAAGAAAACTGTGGTTTCTGAGCACAGCAGGACAGTTGCACATATGAGCTCACAACACGGGATATTATGCAGACGGCCTATGTGACCTCAATTCAGACAAATTTTGAGCATGACCAGGGGACTAGGCATGAAGCTTAACTCATAGCTGAATAACTATTGTCAGCTGATAGCTTCCAGGAGGACAAGAGTCACTTTTTTTTTAAGAGTAGCGACACTAACAGGTCAATCATGCTGCAGTGGAAGGACACACAGCTAAGAATTCGTGATCAGCACAGTTTGAACCTGATGTGTTTAAAAAGAGAGGACCAAGGTTGGGTAAGTAGGAAAGGGAAGAAGAATCAGGAGGAGTTGAGAGAGGTAGAAATATGACCAAAACACATTGTATGAAATTCTCAAAGGACTAAGAAAAAAATTAAAAGTGGGGGACTTTGAATAAAGAAGTTTGATCTCCATCATGAAAATGGTCATCATTTGAAAAATTGAGGGCCAGAATAAAGTAAAAGATTGATTTCTCCAAATAAAGAGGCAATATTCCATCCAGCTTTCAGATACAAGCCAAAATGCCAGTTTCCTGGGCCTCCA
This sequence comes from Acomys russatus, assembly GCF_903995435.1. Taxonomy (NCBI): domain Eukaryota; kingdom Metazoa; phylum Chordata; class Mammalia; order Rodentia; family Muridae; genus Acomys; species Acomys russatus. The sequence goes on from NC_067138.1 coordinate 87,562,427, forward strand.
ACCTGGAATTTCATCCTGCAGATGCTGAACTTGAACCCCCATAGGAACCACTTCTATACCCATTGGCTTTGTTTACCTGGAGTGCATAGATACATGCTGCCTCTCACACTACGCCCTGGTGAACGGACCCCATTGAACTCTGTTGGTCATCCTATGTGATTAAAGTGGGAGCTGTACGAACTCCCTGGCCTTTGCTTTCCCTTCTGTGGACCTCTAACCACTTACTCTAGAAATTGGCATTTTATTCATGCACCGTAGACTGTGCACTCAGATCTCCCTGCAAAGGAAAGTGTAGCCCTACAAAATATACAACACAAAAGGAGTCCATGCCAAATAAAATAAAACATATACCTCAGTGTTATCAGTTGTATTAAACTAATCCTACAACTGTAGTCACATGAAATATTGAAGTGTGCATAAGGGAATTAGGAAAAAATAAAGTGGAAGGTGAATATGATCACAATACATTGTATGCACAGACAAAAATGTCAAAACCCATTATTTTATATAATTAATATATACATATAAAAATGGACTAGAATTTTTGTTACATGAGCCAAAATAAATCCTTTTGTCCATAAATTGTCTATGTCAGCAATGAATAATCGGTCAAAATAATCCAGACATTCAGTTGTGCAAAAACATAAAAAGTTACCTGTCATGGTGGTGTATGCCTCTAATCCCAGCACTCTGAGATGGAAGCAGGAAGGTCAGGAATTTAAGGTTCTCAGCGACATAGGAAATTAGAAGCCATCCTGACCTCTTGGAGACCACATCCCAAAACAAAACACCCCAAACCCTTACAAAGCAGACCTCAGATCTCCCATCTTTATATATATATATGTGTGTGTATATATATATGTACAGTGCTGTACTCTGAACCTGTGGAACTCACCCCTGTGTATGCCTTCTCCTTTGTCTAGCTGTTTTTTTTAATAGAGCCCAATATTTCTGAATTTCACCCACTGTCTAACTGTCTGGTGTTTTACACCTCACCTCACCTACCTTTCCATGCCACTCAGCTTTCCCTGAAGACATGTACCTGGGAGCTTTGTTTCAAACTGGAAAGATTTAAAAATGTGGTGAGTGTCTCTGTTTTTCCTCTTCCCTCTAGCAAGTGAAATATTTTGAAAGTGAAGTTTTCCTTTTGTCTTATCTTCAGTCCAATACTGAAATTTTATGTAAAAGCTTTAGGAGAAGTCGAAAAAAGAAAAACAAAACCAGAACAAACAAACAAAATAATTTGAAAACATTAAAAAGAAATTAAACAAGCAACAACAACAAAAACAAAACCTTTGTTTGAATCAAAATACAAACTTGTCCTTAGTGTTTGGGAATTTGATTGAGATATAATTTCTTCTTTCAAGACCACTGGATTTCCCTTTTTCCAATTATCATCTATAAATATAAATATTTTAGGAATTTTAGATGCAACAGGAGCATGCATTGTATATATGGACATAAAAGTCAGTGAAATCTGCACATGGTATGGAACACTTCTACAATTCCAACATTTGGGAAGCTGAGGCAGGAGGATTGCTGCAAGTTGGAGGCTACCCACAGCTATACAGTGAATTCCAGGCCAGCCTGGGATACCGAAGTCAGACCTACTTCAAAACAACAGCACCAACAACAAAAACAAACAAAGCAACAAAAATAAATAAATAAATAAAGATTCCTCAAAACAAAATTTAGAAATCAGTGGAGATAGTTTTGAAGGTGGCGTTCTCAAAGTAAAGTGAAGCTTGCACAGTGAAGTCTATTTCAGATCCAGTAATCAACGGAGGAAATTCATCATTCAAATCCTATCCTAACAGTTAGTTCGCCTTTAATGTGTTTCCTAATACTGGAGCAACGCTGTATGTCAGATAACTTTGATGTAGAAAGTGACTGGGGTACAGAACTCACTTTATTCTCTGACAAAAGGACAGGTTTTGGAAGTCAAGAATGCTGCTGTGCGAAGAGACAGAGGTGCAACGCAATGACCTAACTGAGCGTCTGTTCCAAGTACCATCCCAACTCCCAGAAAGGCTTCCTCAGAATTCATCTCTGCATCCCACTTGGGCAGCCGTTGACTTTTTCTCAATGGCGTTTGCAGTTTTCAGGATTTTAGCTCCCCAAATCTCAACATTTGGAGTTTTACTCTTTTGAAACGATGATCATCTGGATTTTGATATTTAGAGATTTTATACTTTAGGGATTTTGGTCTTTTAGAATTTCAACATTTGGGATTATGGCAAGATTATGCGTCTTTCAGGGTTCTGATTGGCAGTGGATGAACTGGCAGAAGTGTGTGTGTTAAGAGCCCCTCTTTTGATCCTCTCTCCCTGGCTCTCTGCCTGGCTGCTGAAAGATGAGGAGAGGGTGTACCGCCTTCGGCTTGCACTCTCCCACTAGGCAAGCTGAGAACATTTGTTACTCAAGAGTAACATACATTTCTAGGTTGCATTACATTAAAAAAAAAGTTCCCATTTTTCTTCTTATAAAAGTGGGTAAAACAATTTTCCAACACTTCCTCTCTGGAAAGACCCTGGTGATATTCCCTTCATAACGTCCTCGCTGATAGTCCCTCCTAAAGAAGGGAAGACTCTCAGATTGTTGGGGACGTATTCACGCCATCCAATAGAGGCCAGATGGGCCAGCACGCAAGCAGGGTGTGAACTTTGCCCTCAGTGTCAGCCCTAGCACACGTTGGGAGATTTCTAAGGACACCTAAGACGTACAAAAGCTTCTGGCGAGCAGTGTGTAGAGCACAGTTCTTTTACACTGCACTGGAAACTCCTCTTAAGCCAGGGTAGCACCTCCTGATTAGCAGGAGAGCTACCTGGAGACCTCCACCAGCCAGTAGAAGGTCTGCGGGGTCTCAATGTAAGCCTACCTCATCCTGTTCCCTTTCCGGCTTAAGTTGTTTCCCTTGAATGGTGGTAGTCTACTAGTTCCTGGGAGCTTTCATATCAAATGCTTTTTTAAAAAAACCAGAATAAAACTCTCTTTTTCTGGGAGCTGGGCCCAAGGAGCTCTTCCTCATCTGCATGAAATTTTTTCCCCTGATGCCGATATAACAAAAGAAATCACCGCCTTAAGAGGATGTAGAACATCATGTCAGTATCCCGGGAAGCACGTTTGGGCTTCTCCAGGGAACAAGTAACTCAAGAAGGTAAAAGTAAAATCTCTGACACCTTAAGCACACTGAACCTACTTACCTCTGGGCACAAAGGCCACACCCAGTGAGTTCCTGTGGGACCACAGTAAGCAACTCTGAGCCTGCTTACTGGGACACAGGGGCGGAGACATGAGTCCACTAGTCCGCAACTTTCCTAGACTCTGCTATTATCCAATCTGTCCCTTAACATATAACATGACTCATTTGATGCAGATCTTGGCCTTGAACATAGCTACTCTTCAGACAATCTGAAGCTAATGTTAGAATTTGTGTTGATGGTCCAAGATTTTTAGTCTTGAAATCCTTCACCTCTCTGCTCCATCTCCTCCACACATCTGTTTATCGTTGCTCTGTCTTTGCTCCAAGCTATAAACAGCATTAGTTAAAAAAAATATATTAAAAAAAAGCTTTAATAAAGAAATAGAAAAAGGAGACAGGACACACAGCCCATCCTCCTACCTCCTATAACCTGGTTCCTAGTGTACATGGCTGGTCTCCATCCAAGTCCTTTTAGACTCTCAGCCTTGTCCCCTATAACCATCAGTGCCCTGACCTGCTGACCACCACCATGTCACAGGTCCCTGAATCACCACCACCATGCTATATCAAATTCTTGTTTCTCACAGAGAATGCCAGCTCTCCCAGCTCCCCACCCCACATGGAAACCCAGGAACATCCTGATCTGGATGTGCAGCTTTATGAGAGCAGTTGGAGGCATAGAGAGGAGTACTTTGTGAACATGGCTTGTGTCACATCAGTACGTTACCGAAAAACAAAAGGAATATTCTGTTTTTCCCACATAGTTGATAACATTTCAGCTGCATGCTTTCAATAGATATTAAGACAACTGATAGAGTAATTTACATAAAATATATTATATATAATATAAATATATTATAATATCTGTGTGAATATAACCTTCTCAAAGGCCATGCCTTCTAAGTGGGTTCACACACAGAGCAAGGAACAAGGGAGGAAGGAATTCTCAAGAGACTATTAATCCAGATTGTTTCCTTGCTTTCAAGGCAAAAACATTTTTGAAAGACCCCGCCTCTTCTTACAGTCAGCATAGACATAAGGATTTCATATAGATTTCAGTAGATTCTGAGCATTCAAACCACAGCAAATACATACTCGAGTCTTCCCATCTCTAGCTATGCTTGACTTAACATAAGATGTTTCTGCTCAGCAAAGCCCCTCTGTGCATCTCTTAGCCAACCAAAACACCACAGTACAAGAAGTACCCTTCACATTTTGAGCAAAAACAAGCTCCAGCAACGGCTTCCAGATGGAAAAACGGGACTGTAAAATGGCTCATCAGCTGCTTTCTTCAAAAATGTCAGTCATGAAAACAACAACAACAAAAAAGAAATCTGTGGCTGTTTTAGATAATAGGACACTCACGGAGAATTGTGGGCAAGTACACTCTGTGACCCTTGCTGGGCCCTGTGTGGCAGTAAATGCTCTCAGCACGTGGCATCCCAGAGGAAGTTCATTGTTCAGGAGATTTCATGGACTCTTTTAACCAACAGCTCAAGGGGAGGTTTCTCACGCCTGGTATTGGGATTTTGTTAGTCTATGGTTCTTGCAGGGAGCATTATCACCACAAGTGGTAGAACTTCATTCAAAGTATATATTTAATCTATATACACACATATATACACATATATAATATGCAATTTTAGGTAAATATAAAATACTATGATTCTCTAGCATTTTCAAGTATCATATGTTATTTACCCCCCTCCTGTCAGCTAAAGCTTTCCCCCAACATCTTTTTCTTTCACAGCACCTGAGTCCTGCTAGTTCCCTCCCTAGAGCCTCACCCTCGCCCCATGGTGCCTTTTTACTTTGCTGTTTCCTGCGGTTACCTCAGGTTATATACTCCATCTAAAGATTTGAATCTAGGGACCACAAATAAAAGAAGAACATTTGGTTTTTGTCTTTCCGGGTCTTGGTTACCTCATTCCAGCTGAATAGAATTCCATTGTGAATATGTACCACATTTTCATTTTCCATTCATCAGCTGAAGGACATTTAGATTTTTTTTTTCTGTTTCCTACCTATTGTGAATAGAGTGGCAATGAACACAGAGTTGTCCTGTGCTCATGCTAATTTCACATGAGTTGGGAACTATACTATGCATGGATGTTCTTTTTTCTTGAGTGGTACCCAAGTACTCAGAATGAATCCCCACAAGTGTGTTCTAACTAGTATTATGTAAAATCCACACAAAATAAATCCTCTGAGAAGAGAGACCCTCAACTAAGAAAAGGCACTTCCCAAATTGTCCTGTGGGCAAGCCTATGGCACATTTCACTAACAGATATTAATCCCACAAAGTGTGGTGCAACTTGTAGGTGGGTAGTCCTGCATGGTATAAGATACTGAGGTCTTATTCCCCTGTGTTTCTACCTTATTAATGAAGCTTCTCAGGATTATTAGGCACAGCTTTGAAAGGGCAGCTATGAAATCAAAATGGATGCTGCACATAAAGATGGAATCCTATTTACCATGTGACTCCAGGTCTTGCCTTTTCACATACTTGCTGCTTGACTTGGAATGTGTCACTTTACCAGTTACTTTTTCAAATTCTTTATATGGAAAATAGACATTAAAATGTTTAGTGATGTTTAAGATGGAGGTCTGAGGAGTTGGATCAGTGAGTAAAAGCAATTCTTCCACCAGTTCAGGGACAGAGCTATAAAACCTATATCCCAGCATTCCTATAGAAATAAAGGATACAGAGATGGGTTAATTCCCACCAGCTTGCAGGCCAGGTACCCTGGTGGAGAGGAGTACGAAAATGCCAGAGATCCTCTCTCAAACAAGGCGGAAGGCAAGGATCAACATAAGAGGTTGTCCTCTAACTTCTACCCTCATGCCTAGGCATGCATGTGCCTTCACTAATGCATGCATACACATTATATATATATATATATATATATATATATATATATATATATATATTCATTGCCCCAGTCAATAGAAACCCCCAGTGCAACCAAATGTGAAAGCATCTTTCTCAATGACAATGAAACATAAGTTTCTGCCATAGTCCCCTGTGTATATTTCATTGAGTGACCTTAGTTAGAAAGGAAAGAATACAAAGGTTTTGACACTTGGTACAGTAACTATAAACACATCTCAATTACAGAGGTGCTGCAGAAAAGCTTCCTTTTGGAGGAACCTTATTTTTGGCTGCATATTCAAATATTCCAGATGTTACTTTTAAGAGATCATACAGAGACTTCACACCTTAGAACAAACTCATGTCCAATGAACAAGAAAATCTTTCCAAATAACAGCATAACTGGAAAATACCATAAAAGCTTTATGTCTCCTCACTTCCTCCCTTCCCCCCAATAGAAATCCATTAATTATTTTTATTTCCATAAGATAAGAAAAGGGACTTCCAGAAGGGAACATAGGAATTGAAAAAGGTATATCAGAACCTGTGGTGAGCTAAGAAGGCACTTAACTTAACCTTCTATTTTATAAAACCAAAGGCCAAGACCTGTGGAAGGTTTGCCCAAGACACTCCCACATTAGTTAGTGTTGGGTCTCCCTCTGTGACCTTTCTTTCCCATCTCTCTGATCTTCCTCTCCACTTTAACCTTTCCATTCTCCCTATTTCTCCTTCCAGTTTCAAACTGGATATGTTTCTATTAGCCCCTTATCCTTAAAGAATCTTTTCTCAACCTGCTTCATGAGTACTTTTCTACTCTTGTGGCCTTTAGACACACTTGACTCACACAAACATGCACATACATTAAAGTTAGAAGCTAGGACCCAGACAGGAGACAAAACCTACAGTGTATTGTATTTCTGAGCCCGAGTTTCCTATTCTGTCTGTCCTCTTTCCTGCACATTTCACAATTTTATTTTTCTTTACACTGAATACATACCACATTGTCATTGTGTGTTCAGCTCTATTCTTCTGTGAACAGAGCAGCAGCGAGCATCAATATGCAAGGACTTCTGTGGTTGGACAGAGAACGCGGTATTCACAAAGCTGTGGTGTAGCTGGATCATGTGGTGGTTGAGGTTTTTAGTTTAGTTTAATTTTGTTTTCTTGTTGAGCAATGTCCAAGCTGATTCCCAAAGTGACTTGTCACCGACACTGGATGAAGAATCTTCTTTCCCACCTCCTTGGCATCATTATTAATCTTTTGTTTTCTTGGTGACAGTCATTCTAAGTGAGATGAGAAGGAATTTTGACTTAGTATTATATATCCTGATGGTTAAGGATATTGAATATTTTGTTTTATTTTTTAAAGCTTGTATCCACCACTCCTGTTTCTCCTGAGAACTCTGTGTCAGTATCTCAGTTCATGTTTTGGTTGGGCAGTTGTTTCCTTGCTTTCAGGGGTGTTGGTTTGTTTGTTTTTGCATATTTTGGGTACTCACTTTCTGTCAAATGTTCAGCTAGCAAAGATTTTATTCCATTCTGTAGGTCTCTCTTCTACTGTTTCTTTGTTGTAATAAGACATTTAATTTCATAAGGTGCCTATTAGGTCCCATGCCTGCCCTTCTTTCCTGATGACCTAGTCCAGGGCAGGGCTCTCCTTTCCTAGAGACTCTTCACAATATAATCCAGACATTTGGTTCCCCTGGCCCTCTTCCTCTCTTCTTCTTTCTCCTCCTCTCTTCTATCTATCCTATCTCCCTCCATCTCCCCCTCCCTCCCACAATTCCCCTCCCCCATGTTCCCAATAAACCTGCATATATATAAAACTTTCGTGTCACTATTAGCTCCGTCTGGTCATGGCACCAGATGATAGGTACATATATGTGTGTAGGTTCATTGGAAGCATCAGGGGAGGGCAAGGAGGAGGGGGGGCTCATGCAGGGGGGGATAGGATGAATGGAGGTGGTCTTGAGAAATGAGGAAGAAAGAAGGAGAGAAAGGAAGAGGGCCAAGAGAAACAAAGTGTCTGGGTTAGATAGTGAGGAGCTTCTGGGAGAGGGGAAGCCTTGCCCCTGGGCTAGAACATCAGGGAAGATGTTCTATGGACATGCCAGCCACGCCCTGCAGCAGGCAGCGACTTAACATTCCCATTTATTGATTGTTCTCTTTAATTTCTGAACAACTGGGATTGTACTCAGCAAGTCTCTATGTATGCCCGTGTCTTATGTTTTTCATACTTTTTCCTTTACAGTTTTGGAGTTTCTGGTCTTACTTTAAGATTTTTGATACATATGGAGTGCATTTTAATATAGAGTTAAAGGAAAAAATAATGTTCCACTGTTGTATGTTCAGTGATGAGGCAATTTTTGGCATCTTTGTTAAAAACTGTACGTCTGGAACTGTCTAGGTCTCTATGTAAGTCCTCTGTTCCAGACCATTGATAGACAAGTCGGCTTGTCATAATGCCATGCTGTTTCTATTTATCCACCTCTGTAGTTTAACTTCAAATCAAACATGACCATGCCTCCTGCATTATTCCTTTGGCTCAGGTCTGCATTAGCTACCCAGGGTCTTTTGTGTTTCCCTGTCAATTTTAAGATTCTTTTTTTTTTTAATTTATTCTTGTTACATCTCAATGGTTATCCCCTCGCTTGTATCCTCCCATTCTTCCCTCCCTCCCATTTTTCCCTTACTCCCCTCCCCTATGACTGTTCCTGAGGGGGATTTCCTCCCCCTGTATATTCTCATAGGGTATCAAGTCTCTTCTTGGTAACCTGCTGTCCTTCCTCTGAGTGCCACCAGGTCTCCCCCTCCAGGGGACATGGTCAGTCTTTTTTATCTATTTCTGCTAAGAATGGCATTGAGACTTTGGTGCAGAGTGCACTGAAGCTGGCAATTGCTTTAAGTAAATGGCCACGTTCACATTGTTATTTTTTAGACCATGAATATAGAAAGTCTTATTGTAGCATTTTCCTCAATTTTCTTCTGTAGTGTTCTAAAGTGTTCAATGTAAAGGTCTTTCACTTCCTTGGTTCATTTTGTTTGAAGTCTGGGCTGGTTTTGTTTAGCTTAGGATTTTGGGGGGATGGGAGGAGGAGGTGAATATTGAAAATGAGATTGTTTCTCTGATTGATCTCTTAGAATGTTTGCCACTGGTATATAGAAAGGCTAATGTTTTTTGTATCTTAATTGTGTATCCTGTCACTTTACTGAAAGTATGTTTAGCTCTAAGAGTTTCTGGTGTGATCCTTAGGGTTTATTATGTATAGAACTATATCATCTGTAAATAAAGATAGATTGACTTATTTTTTACTTGTATTGTTTTATTTTCTTATCATGTCTTATTGCTTTAGCTATGACTTCAATCACTATATTGAACAGAAATAAGGAAAGAGGATACTTTTGATATTGTTTGTAATCTAAAGGAAATCCTTTGAGTTTCTCTCCATTTAGCATAATATTTGCTGTAGCTTTGTCATTAAATAGCCCCTATTGAGATATGCTCCATATGCTCATAAGTCTCTTTGGTGTTATTAACATGAAGGTCTGTTAGACTATGTGAAACATGTTCTCCACTTATTGAGATGATGTTGTATTTTGTCCTTGAGTTCATTTATGTAATACATTATATTAATTTATTCACATAGTTTGAAATATCCTTTCATCTCTATAATGAAGCCAACTTGATCACAGTTTATGATCTTTTAAAAAACATTTTTATAAAATACAATATATGATGTGTTTTTTAAATTATCCAGTCTCCCTCAGAGAGTAAAATTACTGTTTTTACCACCAGTCTGTAATCTTAGGTAGAGTAAGAGTCATTCACAAAACAGTCACCCATTAAATGTTGATTATTTGGGGGGAGTAGGGACGCTGCAAGTACCATGTATGGGTATGGATTACTATATGTGCCTATGGATGAAAAGAAAAGAAAAAGAAGAAATACAGCCTGGCTGGTGATTGATTTGTATTGGGATGATGAAAAACAGAGGAAGGAAATGTAATAGAGTAAACTGCAAGGACAAAATAAACGTTTTGTTTAATAGTATGCTGAAAAAAGAGGTGGGCATGTGTTTTCTTATAGAACAGTTTCATCTTTCAGGAGGCTGAAGTAATCCTGGCCAGAGTACTTTGGAAGAGAAAAAGGCAAAGGAAAGAAGAATAAGAATAAAAGAAGAATGAGAATAAAAAGCAGCAGTAAAAATTAGAAGAGAAAGATGGGTCCTAAAAATGATATTGGGTGTTCAACAAAGATAAGACAGAAGTAGAAGAAAAGGGAGCTGGGTGGAGACATAGGATATGAAGACTGATCCATCTGATTCTTGGTTCTGCTTGTACTCTTGGGGTACTTCCCTACCACTGGGAAACCCTCTGTGATAGGCACAACTATTCACCCCTCTAGGCTTTCATTTGAACGATCAGATAACCAGTGCAGTCCTGGGCAATACTTTTGAGGTGTCATTTCAAATCTGGACACACCTTTTACATTCCTTAAGGGATCAGGTTGTGAATGTGGGCCCCACCTCTGTGCCTGAGTGGCTCTTATTAACATGTTGAGTATGTTTCTTCTGTGACATAAAGATTCTTTAGACTGGGTTGGATAAATGCCATTCTTTTTTCTCCCAAACATATCACTTTTATTATCTCCCATCCTTCCTTTTTTCCTTCCTTCCTTTTTCCTTACTTCAGTTCATTTAATATTTATTGAACTGTATACAAGGAATTGTGGAGTGGTTCATGTTAAGACATAGCTCCCATCAGAAAGATCCGTTTTCCCTTTAGCTATTTCCTCTCTTCTTATAGAGAGTACAACCCTTCTATTAGTCCTTGTTGTTGATTTGGCTCATCTTACTTTTGTCTATTTAACATGAACACAGCCGTGCTAATATTAGCTGATATTTTCATGTGGGTATGACTATTTTATGCCCATCTATCAATTAATCTATTCTTCCATCTATCTATCCATTTATCCATTCTTTCATTTGTCCATCCATTCATCCCATTGTGTGATTTATTTGAGATCAGCACACATGTTTAATTTCATCACTACTTCTTATAATTAGTTGTCTTTTTATCCACAGGGTAAATAATACTTTTGAGTTATATATGATGAATAGCTGCCAAACACTAGTTGTTATCCTTGTCCCTCCAGGATGATCATTTTGTTAAGCTACTTCCTCTGTCATTTCTTAAGACCATAAAATGATATTTTAAAATAGTACCATATAATCAAATCTTCACAAAACACTGGAAAAGAATTAGTAAACCTCTTGAAACTTGAGTCTTCTTGTTCCTAATGGTTGCCCTCTTAATTAACAGCTTTGAGTTCCCACCTGCTGTCAAAATAATTGTTCCATTTTCTCATTTAATTTTTATACAACCTCAAAACCTCCCAGGTTTTTCCTCCTTGGAGCTTTGTGTTGCTTTCCACCTCACTTTTCTTGTGATGTGCCTCAGTACACTATTTGGCTGAAGGAGGACTGGAAAGAAAAGCTGTTTTCTTTGTGAAAACAGAAGTCTTCTTGACAGGGAGGGGATAGAAAATAGAAGAAGCAGGCTGTTAAGATGTGAGCTGTGCTTGAACACATCCTAAAACGATTAAATTGTCTGTTCCGGATATAAATTATAAGCTGAGTAATTTAACGCTGACTCCCACTGACTATTAAAGTGGAAACTGTTGAGTTAGGCCAGATCATAGTTCTCTGTGAACTGCCTCTTCATGAAGCAGATTGCTAAATGTTCAACCCGAGTGACAGTCAACAAAAGTCAGATTTAAAAATTGCCTGGAGGATATGTGAGTCACAATAATTACGGACTCTAGTTGTGCCTCCAGATAAAGTCTACTAGTAAATTATGGGCACATTAAATGTAGCTACTTATGTGTTCATAAATATTGAAGCAAATCAAAACTTAAAATATGTCCTCTTTGGCCTGACTATTGCAGCTCAGGCTGCCTGATACATATCACTCAGCTTCAGTAAGAAGATATATCTATTTTTAGATGCAACAGCAACAACTACAAACTCTACATTTACTTAATAATAAGACATCAGAGTTTCGACACATTTGTAGGAAGACCAAATGTCATAAAATGCTAATTTTTCCAAAATAGCAAATAAACTATACCTCTAAAAGAAACTACTATACGATGACAGAAAAAGGTGGAAGGAGACTCCAGATGTTTCCATAAATGCAAAAAAAAAAAAAAAAAAAAAATTTAAGAATCCTGAAAAGCCTTCTCCTGCCCCTCCCTCGGCTGACTGAATGTGTCATTGCTGCTTGCCTTCCTGCTTTAAGTATTTTTGTGTTGAAAACCATGATGAGGGAACGCTGTGTGCAAGGTTGCTCTTCACTACATCTGGACTTCTGCAAAGCAGGTGCAGTGAAGGACTCTCCAGGGTGGAGATTGGACAACCTGCATTACACTTCAACTGTTGCCTCAAATTCTACCTGTGAGACCTTGGGAAATGCGTTTAGCACATGTGTGTGTCCTCATTCACACACATACAATGAGACAGTGAGCCAGATGGCACATACAGTGCATCAGCTAAGTGCTCTAAAGACGGCCTCGGAGGCACCGAAATGCACTGGTGTCACTTTAAGGAAAGGAAGCACAGCACTTCTCCTTGGAATACTTTGACAGAGAGTCTCCTCAAGTTTGAATTCTCCATTTCTCTCCCTAACTTTTCCACTTGTCCCTTGTTTGTGTCGCTGGCTTTTCTGTATTATGTTGTGTGTATCGTATCTTCCTGTTTTGCCTGTGTGCTCCAAGCAAAAGACATTGCTCTGTATTTATTGAGAAACACAGAAAGGAGTGAGAGGTTCTTTACAGAAATCCTTAACTAAGTTCTAGAAGGAAAGTTATTCATACCAGCTGACCCAACTGACTCAGATAACAAACAGCCTCACAAACATACTGTTGTCAGGCCATACCTCATACACATATACATATATGCTTCTTCCAACTTTTGTGGGGAATATCAGCTATACAATATTGCTTCTGACCTTTTCGATTATATGGTATATGATTACCATAACACGCATACACACATATATTGCCCTAAGTCAAGGTATGGAAGAGTACATGAGAAATTCAAACCAAGTGCAGTCAGTTGTAGCATTGTTATCTTGAAGGCAGCTGAAACTAACAGGATAAGTACACAGCAGGCAGGATACCAGGCCAAGTCTTAAAGTGACCTCAAGGAGTACTGTGAATTTGGCTGTGAGGTCCAGCAAAAAATTCAGTCTCTTTCAGTGTATGAGATAATTTCATTGTATTACCACAGCACAGCTTGGAAAAGTACAACTTTGCAGTGGTGGTGCATAGCTCAAACATGTTGGCTTACACCTCTAAAAGCAGAGGAGTCGGACATGAAAAGATGGCTCAGTCGTTAAGAGGAAGACTTGGGTTTGATTCTCAGCAACCACAAAGCAGCTCACCATCAGATCCAGGATATCTGATGCCCTTTTCTGACCTCCAAGGGCCCTCCCCCCAGCCACCCACCCACACACAGGACTAAGTAAATAAAAACAGACAACCTGGATAACCATTCTCATTTTCAATGTTTAACCTTCTGCTATGGCTCCCCAGAGAAAACTAGAAATGGTCACCATGTATTCCAGCAAACTGAACCAGGTCTCCATTTGTTTGGGTTTTTGTTTTGGTTTGTTTGTTTGTTTTACAGCGTTGTCAATACAGAAGAGGACATTTTCTAATCAGAGTTGCAGTCTCCAATCACTTTCTCTAGTTATCCTGACTGGTGACAAGCCATGGTCCTTTGACAAAGTTCTTATGTGCTGTATCATGTCTTCCAAAACCCGCTCTTTTTTAGCTCCTCAAATAGAAGTGTTCCTGCCTGCCTGGGGAAGCTCAGTATGCTGCTGCTGCTGCTCAGTTCATAGTCTTCGTTTTTGTTCCACCACCCTGGGTGCCCAGTCCCTAACTCTTTCATCACTCGGATTATGATATACTTTCTCTCCTCTTCATCCCTCTATCAAATGTGACATTGACAACTACAAAGTTCATGTTTCATAATCAAGTTACCAAAGAAGTCACAACTTTTTGTCACGTGTTTGTGTGTGTGTGTGTGTATATATACACACACACATGTCTTGAGGACATGTTATGTAGAAGCCAGAGGTTGACACCAGGGCATCCTCAATCATGCTTCCATTATTTTTTGATGCAGAGTCTTTTACTGACTCTGAAAATTGTCAATTCAGCTAAATTGTCTGGCTAGCAAGCCCCAAGGATCTTCCTGTTTCTACGTCCACAGTACCACAATTATAGGTCCATGACATATTCAGCTTTTTTTTTTTTTTTATGTGAGTGTTCAGGTCCAAAAGCTTGCATGATAGACACTGTACCAACTGAGCCTCTCTTGATATTTTAAGAAAGTCTATGATTCCTTGTTGAGCTCCATTCATGCCTACCCTGGAAAATATGCACCCCATAGGACACTGCTGGAAAACATTTAGAACTATCCAATAGAAAGACAATCTGTATAGTCTAAGATCTTCATCATTAGCCACATGTGACTGTTAAATGCATAAAGTGTATCTGAGCACTTGAACTCAAATTTGATTTAATTATCACTCTACAGTGTAGGGACTATTAAAATGACCCACAAGAACATAAAATAGAGAGACTTGGAAAGCCCCATTCTTGGAGTTTCTGATCAATTGATACGGGCTTGCATCTGAGTGTGAATGTTTTTGAAGAGTTCACCAACAGACTATAATAAGGATCCAGGGTTTATCCATTGCTCTGGTCCATACCTCCCCACTCCTCTTATTCCTAGTACTTGGCTGAAATCCTGGAGACCCCATGAAGCAGTCTATATCATGAAAGTTAGCATTCCTTTCTGTGCTTACCTTCAGGTTTCTGTCCTGCATGATGAAAGTTTTTTGCTTCATCCACTGGATTAATGCTGAGTAGGGCAGGCGCTGGGTACAGTTTATGATTGTACCATTTTCACTCATTACATTTATCTATGTGAGATGATTCATACTTTATTTTTAAACCTTAAATGAGGCTGTACCTGTGTGTGTGTTTGTATGCTGTGTCAAAAGTATCAACTTCAATTAAAGTTGTATATTAATAAAAAGACTCTGGGCTAGACTGTAAGTTCAGAGAGGGCAAGGTGTGCAAGTAGTTACCACACTATCCATAGTACTTAGTACCTAGGTTGTCACAGAAGCAATGGATTAATTGTTGTTTAGTGAATAATTTACCTCCAAGAACTTATTGAAAGTGTAAGTACTTGAAAATTGCATTTAAAACCACACCCATCTATTACTTTCATGGAAAGTATCTATATCGTCAAAATATCAAAATGGCAGACCTCTTGGACTAAATTCATGTGTGCCATGTGTGTGTCACACATGCATGTTCTATGTGAAAGTATGCAGTGCACAATTTACTCTAAGCACCTGTAAGAGAATCCAGGAGTTGCCACATACTCTCAAGGATCCCCCAGCAGCTACTGGTTGTGCACAGCTGGTCGCTCTTCTCTCCATCAATAGCATCCTGGGAAATATGGTATTAAGTCTGAGAGAACAGATGGTGCAGGGTGTGTTCCTTGAGACAGTTTTGCCAGGAGGTAAATTTATGCTTTATAAATGTACTTCAAAACTGTGCTATTTGATTTAATCACTTAATGCAAAGACAGCTGCATACTATATTTGCCTTAACTGCGGTTATGTGGGTTATCTGCCAATCTGTTAATTACAGTATTTTGAAAGACTTTTGGAGGAAAAAAAAAACAGTAATTATACAGATTGGGGTGGGGGGGGAAGAAATATTTTTGAATCCTAAATTCAGACATTTGTTTCAGCTAACATAAACTTACTGATGTGTTAGCAAACCTGATAAGAATGTGGGAGTCCATGTGATGTCTTACCTTTGAATTACCTGTGTGTTCTCACTGCATAGGTTACCATGGGTGACTGCAGCAAATGGGTGTGGAGTGATCCCTTGGCAGGCCAGGTTGCCAGCCTGCCCTCTAAGGACTTCTGGCAACTGCTCAACCCTTTAAAAGAAAGAGGAAGAGGTTCAAACTTGAATCTGTCCTTGACTTTCTCATATTTTTCCCACACCCTTGCTCTCCGCCTTCCATACCTGTTTTCTCTGCCCATAGTTGCTGTAATGATTAACCAGATTTAAATAATACTGGACTGGGGAAGGGGCACATTTTAAGCTTAGTCTCATAGCTTAGTCTTACTCCATTTAAGATTTGTAACATAATAGAGCCTTTCTTGCCAAAGCCTAAATGTCCTACATTTGCAGGAAAGTCTGGCCCGCTTCCCTTACCCACTGGGAAGGGGTGTTCAATGAATTTCCCTGTATTTTGAGATTTCCTGTCTTTTGAGATTATCTGTACTGGGATAAAAGGGCTGAATCAAAGTGTAGATCAACATTAACACCTGTAGGGTCAAAGCCTCTTAGTTAACAGGTGAAGCAACTGAGGACTCAAACTAATTTTTTGAGACTGTAATTTAATGGTAACATTTCTGCCTGCCCCTTCTCCCTCCAAACTCTCCCATATACCCCTCCATGATCTCCTTTAAATTAATGGATTTTTAAAAAACAACTGTTATTCCATGCTATCATATATTTGTATATACACAGATATTCCTAAACATAACCTATTGAGTGCATATAATGTTAATAATATTTATCTTTTTTTAAAGAACTGACCTTTTGGTACTGAAAAGCCAGGTGTCTTCCCTGGGGAGGGCCGCCTCTTCTCCCAGTTTCGTCAGTAGCCTATAGTTCTTTGTATGGGGTTGAGGCCTTGTAGCCTTTCACCTTCAAGTTTGGCATGCTAATTATGCCATCCTTGTTCACCTCTCATTTAGGCAACCATGTTGGGGAGACTTTATGGCTACAGCTTGTACTATTACTAGGAGAAAGAATATCACAGAAAACTGTCTAGTCTCTCTGTCCTCTCTTCTGCAATGTTCCCTGAGCCTTACTTAAATGCAGGAGTGAGTGTTTTGTAGATGTACCACTGGGACTGGCCTTCAAAATTCAGCATTTTTATTGGCTGTGGTTTTCTTATATGGTCTCAGTCAGTTGTAAAAAGTTTCCTTAATGAAGGATAAAGATTACCCTTATCTGTGGGTATAAGGACAATTGTTTAAAGATGGTTTAGGGATTATTTTGTCTTAATAAATTCGTGGTTGTAGATTGGATTTCTGTATCAGTGGAGGATAAAATGAGGACACACTCTTAGTTATTCCCTTTAATAGTTTAAATAATTGGCTGGATCTTCCCCTTTACTCAGCTGCCAATGCCATCCAACTGAGGATAGGGACCCCGGGACTGAGCATCACAACCTGAGTGGGCCTAGGCTGCCTACTACATGCTAGGACCAGAAATAAATACCTTCCCAAACATCATCTCAATGAAAGCTTACAACACATTGTAATGTAAGTGTCATTTCATTCATTTCGCCAGGTGGGAAGCAGGATTTAACAGGGAGGGCATTCTGCCTAAAGTCATACTGTAAATGTCTAAGGGAGTTCCACAGTCGGAGATGACTTGCATATCACCAAAGGGCTTGCCTTGCCTACAATGTGTAATTTCTAGCCAATGGTCAGAATATTCTCCACAGTTGAGTGGAGAGTGTGATACGACTTTCTCACATACTCTGGTGCCTCACATTTGACCATGTCCCCTGGAGGGGGAGACCTGGTGGCACTCAGAGGAAGGACAGCAAGTAGCCAAGAAGAGACTTGATACCCTATGAGAATATATAGGGGGACGTAATCCCCCTCAGGAACAGTCATAGGGGAGGGGAATAATGGGAAAATGGGGGGGGGAGGAATGGGAGGATACAAGGGATGGGATAAACATTGAGATGTAACAAGAATAAATTAATAAAAAAAAAAATCAAAAAAAAAATAAAAAAAAAAATAAAAAAATAAAAAAATAAAAAAAAAAAAAATCTGTCTTCCAAAACCAAACAAAATACTTTTTACCAACTTTCCAAGGCCCTGCTTTGGATCATGTGTAATAGTTTATGGCTTGTTACTCTTAGGCAATCCTCTGCCTCAGAATTTATCTGATGACTAAGTCATAGGCCTACTACGAATTGTCCAAAAAAAAAAAAAAACCCTAGCTGGTAAACTGATCTGGGCTTAAACCAGGTCATCTCAAAAGTCATCCAGCTCTGTCTGCCTCCTTCTTCACAGGAGGCAAGTGCTGCCTTCATGCAAATTAAACATGTGAGCCAGGGTGCCCAGAGTGTGACTAACTCCAATTGGTTGTGTAAGCCAGCTGAAAAGCATCTTGTCAAGTAGAATTAGAGGGTCACTCTTGGCTTCTTATGCTGCTCAAATCATCTTAAATGATTTGTTATATTTAATCTATGTGACTTGTATCTTCATTGGTGCCTAATAGTTCCATGTCCTGTTTAGACTATTAAGATCATAGCTAGCTGGGTGGTGGTGGCAAACACCTTTAATTCTAACACTTGGGAGGCACAGTCAGGTGGCTCTCTGTGTTTGAGGCCAGCCTGGTCTACAGAGTGAGTTCTAGGGTAGACAAGGCTACACAGAGAAACCCTGTCTCCAGAAACAAAACAAACAACAAAAATTTAAAACTCAAAACAAGGCCAGTGGCAATTTCCCTAGGCCTTGGCTTCTCTGCTTTAAGAGCTTTATTTACATACCAAATGCAAATATTTCATTAAATTTCTAACATGCACACCTATGTTTGGGCACAATTTTCTTGTTTTGTAGCAGTATTTTTTTATTAATATTCTTTGGATTCCATCCATTTATGCCCCCTTTCTGAGATTTTGTAATACTGGAAGGTTGAAAAACAGACAAACACAAAACATATTTTAGTCACCATCGATGAAGAGACTTAATTTCCATCAGCCAAAAAAAGCTTGTGTATTGGATGAAGGGCACTGAGCCAAAATGGGAGAAAGGCTTTGTGATTTATGCTGAAACATAGACAGGACAGAAGACACTGTGGACTCTTAGGAAATAAAACAGCTGCCAAGGAAGATCTGTCCCTACATCAGTGCCATTTCTATTGTTGAAAGCATGACGTTGCTCCTGGGAGAGTAGGTCAATGCTGGGGAGTTTCACGGCCCACAGAGAACATCATGGCATCTCCTGGCCATCAGCACTGCATGGCAACCACCCCCAAACCCAGTGATGGCACATGTTTTCCAAAGGGTCTCTACAGTCATCAGGCAACAGTCTGTCTTCCTCCATTCTATTTTTGAGGTTGATTGATTAAAAGAGAAGGGTAATCACTATCCAAACAGTGAAAGACCTGCTTTATACATTGAAGGCTTTTCCTTATTTTTCAAATTATTTTTTAATCTACAAAATGTCATTGAAATGAAAGACAAAATGTCACACCCACTCAAACATAAAAGAAGTAGTAAATTCAGTTCGAGAGAAAGGACATTTATTTTTTAAGTCAACAAGGATGGAAATGTGTGTAGCCATGTGTAAGAATTAGTTCTACACAGGGTTTACACTTTTACAAAAAAAAAAAAAAAAAAAGACCAAATAGGCCGCAATCATAAATGTAAAATTTAAAACTAGAAAATACTTCAGAACACAACACAGGAAAAAATGTAGATGAGTTTTTACATATGACTTAGATATAAAAGAAAAGAATGATAAAACTGATCAATATGAATAATAATTATTAACATGAGAAAAGTTTGAGCAGATAATTCAATAAAGAAGATATATATTAGCAATATTACATATAATATTAACAATATTTTATACATTATATATTTATATATACTAGCAATTTTACAAAATGTCAGAAAAGAAATAAAAATAGATGAAGCCAGCAAACAGAAATAAAAATATTTGCAATATGCAAATAAACATATAAAAATCCTTTTCATATTCCATGTTTTTAGCGAAATTAGAATTTAAAATAATTATGAATTGACACTACATAAATATTAAAGAGAAAAAGTCAGAACTTCTGGCAACCTAAGATGTAGAGAAACAGGGATTCTATTGCTTGTGGGAACATAAAATGATTTTGCGACTTCAGTTTAAAAATCATCATTTCTTGCATATATATTTGCAATTATGTACATATACATACACACACACATACATACACATACACATACCTGTGTCCAGGATGATCACATAGGTTTAGACCAGCTTGCCTCAGGAACAGACTGATTCTCACTGAATCACTGTAGTTCTTCACCTAGGGCTGGGACCATGAGGAAAGAGCCCTGTCCATGTGTGTGTCAACGACTATTGACATTATGCTGATCTTGTTCATGCAACTATACTATTGGGAGTTCATAGGTGCAGCTTCTCCGTCACGTCTCTCAGCAGACTTTCCAGTCATCTGCTCTTACACTCTTTCTTGCATCTACCTCTTGTGTAATTTTTCCTGAGCCTGGGTTATAAGTTTGCATTGGCGCTATATCAGTTGGGGTTGTACCCTTCATAGTCACTTATTCTCTATATTTGAATAGTTGCGGATCTCTGTAATAGTCTCCATCTGCTGAGGAGAGGGGGCGTTCTCTCATAAAGGGTAAAAGCTACACTTATCTGTGGACCTAAGGATAAGTGGTTAGGGCTCAGTAAGATGTTATATCAGGAAAATTGCAGAAGAAGGTTCTTCTCAAGTCTATGACATCTCCAGCCACATGTATTTGGCTAAGTTTACAGTACCTAGCATGAATTCTCACCTGATGTATGAACTTTAAGTCTAATTAAACAGCCACAGGTTACCCCCAAGATAAAACTGGCACTATTGTGCTATTGTGGCTATCTTGCCAGTCCAGGCATTTTTGTAGACCACGGGCTCTCATCTGAGTAAGAATACCCATTGCTCTTCTCTGTTGGCAGCTTGAATAGCAAGTTCCTGGACTATGAGAGCCAGTCCTCAGAGAGGAGAAGTGTGTGGTGTCTTTTGCTGTCAGCAACAGGGCAACTTGTGAGAGGCAACCAAGTTCAATGACAACAAAGCACAAGGCATCCCACACCTGGCACAGGTTTCTGATGGCTAGTCTATGATGTTGGCATGGAGCACCATCATCCAAGTGGCAGCCCTTTGCTTGATTATATACGTGTACACATACAGACATACACGCTACCTCTGTATTTTTAAGTAAACATAAAATAATATTTTTATGGATTTTTCAATCATCTTAGGTAGTCTTTATTTCTCACTATCTCTCAATGTTTCTTTCCTTTTTTTAATAGATAAATCCACCCCCACCCTGTGTTTCCATCCCTGCCTTCATATCATCCACGTTCTTCTAAACCAAAATCTACCTTCCAAGTGAAGAAAGCCCAGAAAGAGCACAAACAATAACATTACAATAACTTTACGTTATGTCCTCAAAAACTCAAAAATAGTAAAAGGATCAATGGCTGCCAGAAGGGAGAATAAATTAGTTAAATGGAGGACGCTTTAGGGTAATTAATAACATTTATAATGCCATCAAGTTGGATAAATGGCATCATGCACTTGGTAAAACACATGGGAATGTCCAACATAGAA
Organism: Acomys russatus; assembly: GCF_903995435.1. NCBI lineage: Eukaryota > Metazoa > Chordata > Mammalia > Rodentia > Muridae > Acomys > Acomys russatus. Next base: position 87,584,024 of record NC_067138.1, read on the forward strand.
ATTGAACTTTAATATAAACTGTGGAATTCAATTAATTACATAAGTATTTTATTCTTTAAGAGTACTGTTGAAGAGCCAGAGGATTGCTCAGTATTTAAGGGCACTTGCCACTGAGTTTGACAACCTGCATTTGATCCCTGGAACCCACATGATAGATAAAAAAGAATGACTTCCACAAGTACTGTAGCATATCCAAACATGCACTCATGTGCACGCGCACACACACACACAGTACATATAAATACATTTTAAAAAATGTTAAAAGTAAAAGAATATCCAAAAGACAAGGCTCCAATTTTATCGTTTGTGCTTGGCTATACAAGACCTGCACCGGAACAGGCCAGTAAACATCCCACATGGAGGAGATGAGCTTATGTGGCTTCATCAGAAAAGCTATTGACCACTGATGCTCGTAGGATAAGGTGTCAATCTTCTTTAATATTGTGGACTTGGTTAGGTCCATCATGTTCCATTAGAGGCTTCTAATCCCATGAGTATATGGACAACAACAGATTGGATTCAGTGGATTATAGCTATAGAGAACATGAAGTCAAAAGGGGTTCTGGAAGGGTGTTCTGAGAGGAGTCAGGGAAGGATGAATATGACTAAATTCAATGGTATGCTTATATGAAGTCTCAAGGGCTGGAGAAATGGCCTAGCAGTTAAAAGCACTGGCTGCTTTTCCAGATGGACCCAGGTTCAATTCCCAGCACCCACATGACAGCTCACAACTGTGTAAACTCCTGTTCCAAGAGACCCAACTCCCTCACACATGCAGACAAACATCAAAATGCATAAAATAAAAATAAATAAACAAGTTATTAAAAAAAGTAATTTCAAAAGTTAGTAACAATATTATATTTTAAAAATAGCTATCTTCACAGAGGATATAAGCTACCATGAGATAATGGTAGAGTGGAGGACAATAGAGGAAGTGAAGATAGCTTAAGTAATATTTGTTTATATATAGGGCCTTTTATATTATATTAAAGAACAATATTTCACTTTTAAATTTCCTTGTATGTTCAGGCTGACATTATTTGTTATAGCATACAAACTAGTCCCTGCTAATTACAAAAAATAAATTATACATATCAATAACTTTGGGGTGACACCTCCCTGCTGTTCAGTATGCCCTGGGGGAAAGATTACATACTTCGTTCACAAAACATCCCTTTCTCGTGCGTTCTGATCATATAGAGCCCACCTTCTGTATTTTACACTGCCTAGAGTACTTCTTATGCCTGTATACAGAAAAGCTTCAAATAAATGATTTACAAATGGATTAAGAGAACAAAGGCTGTTACACAGTGCATGCCCTGTGGCTGTATGAAACTCATGCTAGGGCAGAGTTTAGGAAGCAGATTCTGTCTGAGTAAGCCATTATGTGCCCAGAAGCAGAAAGAGTATCAGAGGAAAGTTTACTCCTTTCTGAAGAGAAAATGGTGCCCAGCCTGAAGTTATGAGAGCACCATTTGTGTAGCCAAGAGTCTCAAGAATGTACCTTACCATGAGTGAATCCAAGTGGATGCCTGTGATGGCATGATGGTGAAAGTGCACAGCTCGGCACACACTTTAGACCAGGGCAACAGGTACCTTGCTGATGTGCACTCACTGTCTATCTCATTTTTCTGCTTTAGCTCCCTAGCTAGATGAGAATTTTTCTAGTCAGGTGATGAGGGTAACCCTTCACAAGCACTACATTGTTTTGAACACTCTATATGCTGAAGAAATGCTTTGTTATTTATATTTTACTTCAGTGAATTATATTTTCATATATACATCCCAAAACACATGTAGCCCGGGTTGTACATCCATCCTTGTTGTCTCTTTCCTTCTGGAAAGTATTGCAGTATCTTAGGTTCAGTTCCAAAACCTTGTCTTAAGGGAAATATTAGGTCCTTCCTTCTGCATCCTCCAAGAGTTACACATATCACGTAAATGACACCTCCAGGCACTGCACACTTTCAATACATGCTCAAGGATATGTGAATATAGCTATTGTAATGTATGGTCACATGGAGCTCTGGAATTTCTATATACTCTGAGTGATGTACATAATGGTAGTGCTAAATCACTTGGGTAAGCATGTATCTAAAAGTAAAACATAAAAACTTGCCAAATAAACAAGAAGATACTACATTGTAGAACTGTTCTCTTCGGTACTATAACTTATGCACAGATCACAAAGAAGCCACCAAACTATTGCTTCTCTACCCCAGGCTCCATAAAAGCAACTGGACTTCCCTTCTTGGGGGTTTAAAAGAAAACAAACTTTAGGGCTGGTCATATAGGCTGCTAGTTGAGATGGTAGACAACAGACAGTATATTGTAATCCAAAAGTAAAACAATACTGAGTTGGTGTCTACATTGTCCTCGGTGACAAGAGCCTTGGTGTTTTGTTGCTGTTTGTTTGTTTGTTTTTCCTGGATAATTTTAAGATAGCTGAAACACAGCAGTATCCAAACAAAAATTCATAATTTAGGAAGCTCGAGGCAACTGGCGTTTTCAGAAGATTATTGGAGAACCAATACTGAAAATGCCTATACAAATATGAATAGGAGTCCTCTGGAATCTGTTCTTGAATCTTAAATTGCACATGCCCAGGATAAAAGTCCACTAGGGAAGAGACAGCAAAGTCTCCTGAAATGAGTGTATCCAAACTCACACATCTTTACTGAAAGCCTGAGACACTCATCACTGACCTTAAGCCTGTAGAGCAGTGCTTCTTAACCTGTGGGCTGTCTGTCATCCTTTGAGGGTGAGGATGAACAACCCTTTCACAGGTTCTCCTAAGACCACCAAAAAACACAGATGTTTACAATTCACAACAGCAGCAAATTTACAGTTATAAAGTGGCAATATAAAAAACTTTTATGGTTGGAGGTCACCACAATATAAAGAACAATATTAAAGAGTTGTACCATTGCTCTAGAAGAAAAGCTACACTGGCCAGTCACAACCTGGCTCAAAAATAAGGTTCAAAAATGTCAAGCCATTATAAAAGTTACTTTACTACCTGGAGAAACTAAAGTACTGAGAATAAATGACCCAATTAAAACAATTGCTTTTGGGCCTGAGAAATGACTCAGAAGTGAAGAGTGCCAGGTGCTCTTCTAGAGGACTTAGGTTTGTTCCCAGCACTCATGTAGTGGTTCACGATTATTTGTAACTCCAGTGCTAGCATCCTCTTCTGCCCTCCTTGGGTACACAGATATCCATGTGGTACACAGACACACACAAAAGCAAAACGCCTGTAGACATAAATAAATGTGCAATAAAGTAGGTCAATACAGCGTCATCTTAAAGAAAGGATAAGTCACTTACTTGAGATGTTTCAGAAATGAAAGTGATAGTGAAATTAGCAAAGATTTCAAGTGACTTATGATAAACCCTAAAGCTAAAAATGCCAGTGTAATGTGATGAAGAGAAAGGTACGATGCATAAGAATGTATAAGGTGGTAACAATTGAGTTGTAATCTGAATAAATTAATTGAATAAAAAAGAATGTATAAGGTATAAGAATCCTAGAACTGAAAAAATAGAAGACACAAAATTTAAATTTCAATGAACGTCATAAGCAACTGGACAGTCATAGAAAAGACACTAGAATTCAAGATGGGGTAATGGGAACTCAGAAACCAACCAACAAAAACTAGAACAGGACTCAGTTACCATGGCTTTTAATATCAAGTGACTTAATGTACTCATAACTAGATTCTCCGCCCCCACCACCGAAAAAAGAGATGTTATAAATATGTCCCTCATAATGACCTTTTCCTTTCAAATATGATAGGATCTACCAAAAAAATCCAAACAGGATAAACCCAATGAAATTATCAGGGTAACCTATAAACTACCTATAGCAAAATGGAAAGCATAGTTCCTAATTGCCAGAGGGGAACACAATGGACACACAGCATTTTAGGCACTAAAAGTGAGAAAGGTGTCCGGCTTGTTGAAAACTGTGCAAGCTATATGCAGTTATCTGCTCTGGATACTGTTACTGGCTCTACAGAGTGTGTGGCTACAATGACAGAAGTGTATTTCTTCATACTTCTGGAGGTTAGAAATAGTTTTGAGTTCTTTCTTCAAAAATCTTTTTCTTGTTTGTGTCATGATCATTATATTACTTAGGGTTTTCAGAGAAATAAGCAAATAAATGAATTAGATATGTACAGTATAACATAAGTAATTTCTATCTAACATAGGTGCATGGCATCTTATGCACCTATGTATACACGTATCTATATTATGTGTGTCTATACATGAGCTTCTTGACACTTTTACTCTTTACCTGCTTGGTTTATATGCTATGAGGAAAAGGCTCTCATAGCTATGGAACTTCCCATGGAGGCTGAAAGTCTCCAGACCACTTCCTGGAGTCCCAGGATGCTACGATTCAATTGTAGGACAGTGGTCTGAAAATAAAGGGCGCTGACGATGTGAATTCACACCTAAAGGCATAAGAAGTTAAGATGAGGTGTGTCAGTTTAAGAGTAAGGCAAGGAAAAGAGAATTCCTTTTCTTCCACATTTTGTACTAACAAAGTCCACAGAAAAATCGCTTGTGCTCATCCATACTGAGATGCACAATCTGCTTAACCACCACCCTTCAAATGTTAATCTCACCCCCAAATACCCTCAGAAACATTTTTACGCCCTCAACTTTCAGCCTAGTATGCTCAATTCCACTTATAATTCAAAAGTAATGAAATAGCATCATTAAAACGATGAGTAAGTACAAGTTAAGAACTTTACCCAATATTGCATGGCTCAAGTAACACAAAACCAACCAGCAAAAGTGTTTTCTTCTAGAACATTCACAAAGTTTTCTTTCTGGACCTTCTCTGTGTCTTTATGTAAGGACCAGCTGTGTTGGACTATAGTCCAGACACACAACTTTATTTTACATTAATTACCTTGTAAATAAAAAAAAACTCCGTATCCAAATAGAAGTGCACTTTTATTACAGGAGTTAGGACTTCAATATAGGAATATATGAATATCAGGAATATAAAATTCAGTCTGTAACATCAAACAATACAAAGACATCTTTGAAATGATGAGTAAAAATTAAATACTTAAGTCTATATATAAATGAGGTTTAAGAAGTTTGAAGTCCAAGGTTCAGTGACCCAGTAGTTTGGCCTTCAATGAGAGCATTAAATGACTGTTATAAAGTCATGGAGAAGCACAGAAATAAAGGCCACATCTCAAATAGGAATCCAGAGAGAGAGCTGGGTGAGCCTCGGTACGTTGCTTATCACGGCCCTCTATAGGCTCTGCCAAGGGGGTAAGTTGCCTTAATGGTAAGTAGATAGTGAATGGTTTAATATTAACTGCCAACCTGGCAGGATCATGGATCACTTAGGAGACAAGCCACTGGACAGATCTGTGATAGATCATCAAGGTTAGTTTAGGTGTATTGAGGCAAGAAGATTTACACTAACTCACAGAGTAAATAGAATGAAAAAAAAATGAGGCTAAGCACTAGTGTTCATCACTCTCGGACATCACTTCCTGACACTGACCAGTTGTCTTGGGCTCCTGCTGTCACACTTCCACACTATGATGGGCTGTCCCATCAATTATGTGTCCACATCAAACTCCCTTCCTGTTGTCAGAGCAACAAGGAAAATGACATGATTAAGTATGTGAAATTGTTTTCTAATTATAATAAAGTCATTCTAATTATAATTAAGTCATAACTGGCTGCTTAATAAAATAATGACAGTATTATCTGGGGTTTGTAGCATCGACAAAAACATGATCATGTTAACACAAACATTAGAAGAGGAGCAATGGAAGTGTACTATTGTACTATTAAAGTAAAAGTAAAGTGATATAGATTGAAAATATACATTATTGGTGTGGTGGATTGAATAGGTATGGCCCTCATAGTGTTTGAATGCTTAGCCTATAGGTGTTGGGGTGACTTTCCTCCCACATTGTATGAACACCTACTCTGATCTTTCCAATGGACAGGACATTCTCCACAGTTATGGAGTCCACATGCCATGACTCTGACATGAACTCTGGTGCTCTGTATTTGACCACCTCCCCTTGGTGGGGAGGCCTGATGGCACTCAAAGAAAGAAGAAGCAGGCTACTTAGATGAGACTTTGATAGCCTATGACCATATAGTGTGGGAGGAGGTCCCTCTCGGTCTTAGACCTAGGGGAGGGGAACAGGGTGAAAGCAGGAGGGAGGGAGAAATGGGAGAATACAAGTGATAGGATAAAAATTTAGTTGTAATACTAACAAATTAATAAAATTAAAATAAAAAAAGAGTTGCAGTGGTCATGATGTCTCTTCACAGCAATAGAAACACAACTAAACAATGTACTAAAGAGTAACATTATAGACAATTTAAAAGGGGGGATTTATACTAGGTAAATACATGTTGACTGCTATCTGAACATTTGTAACCCTTAAAATTAATGTTTTAAAATTTAATTTTAACATATATATTGCTATTAATTTAAAAGTATGGCCTTATAAATGACTTATCGTTACTGCAGTGGTATTCTCTAACCTGCTTTCACGATTAATAAAGACACAGACACCTGATATATTTTGGGATAGCCTTTTTTCACCTGCGGCAGATGTTAACCTCTAAACTACCTTCCATTATCTAACATCCTCTATCACATGCCACCTGCTCTACTCATTTCTATCTGGGCAACCTCCCATCCATAATTCCATAAGTACTTGCTTATTCATCACTGCTTTCCTCCATCCATGACAATTCAGTCATGTCTCCTCTCCTCTCCATGCTAACCCATCCTGGTGGTTCTGCTTCCTTCCTCTTCTGATATCTGTCCTTCTTCCTCCTCTCACTGGGCTAGAATGTCCCACCCTATTCTCTGTATTGCTTAGCAATGACTAGTTGGCTTTCATTGGCAATACAGAGAACAAATGGTGGGCATATTCTACACAAACTTGAGACTGGAGACACTTAGAATAAACATCACAATGCAATGACCGGATTGAAACCAGATAGTGGGGTAGAGAAATAAACATTTGAATGAACAAGGGTAAAGTGTACATAGTGCATAAGAACATTAGGCCAACAGTCACAAAAGGTTATTATGTCATGAGAGTATAGACCTTGTGAATGGGATTAGTGACCTTATCAATGTCAACATATAGGCAGCCCACTAGCCTGCCCCTAGGGGTCTTCAACCTCTGATGCCATCACCTGCCATCTCAGCCAGGTGCTCAAGATATAAGAACCTCCCACCACCCCATGCTCCCTCTCTTGGTCTCTCCAGTGGTCTCTCCAGGTCATCTTCCTCCCACCCCCAATCCCACCCTGGCTCATTTTTCTCAGTTATTGTAGCCCTCCCGTTTTTCTCCCTTCTTTTCCCACAATAAATATTTTTTCATACCAGATCTGTTGTGTGGCCTTTATTTATATATAATAACAATGAAGAACAAAGAAAGTATGATGTTCTTTCATTTAAAGGATCATATAAAGACAAACTACAAAGCAGACAGTGCTCATCGGGTACTCAACACGCTTGTGTGGTGGCTTTGAATATCCTAGGCTATGTAGCTACGACAAATAGATTCCTATCACCTATGAATAATTTTTTCTACATTATTTTGTGATATCAGCATGAAATAACTAAGACATAAGTTAAATAAAATTAAAAAATAAGAGCAAAGGAGGAATAAAAGTGAAATGGATTAGAGACTGGATGAACGAAATGTAAAGCAACGTATTCTTTAAAACTAATCAGAAATGAACAAAAAATCTTCTAAATAACCATCACATTGATGTGAAAGTAATACTCAATTATATGTGCCCACAAGAAATGCATTTCAAGTACAAGTATAATTATATTTAGAATAAAATGATAAAGATGCAGTGCTGGCACTATGACAGACATATAAAGTGGCTTTTTGAAAAGAGTTGTCTTAAATTGCAGAGCAAGAATAATACAAGGAAGCATTCCTTTTGTAAGACAATGTATTTTTAAAAAGTAAAAGGAACAATTAATAAAGGGACATAGAATTCTTAAATACTTATTGCTGAAAATATAGCTTCAAAACACATAAAAAGATCATTAAAACACATTCAGTTACAGTAAGAGTGCTACAGTGAGCATACTACATAAATAGACATTAGTAATAATACAGAATATCTGAATACTATCAGCTTACTTGATCTATATGACATTCTTAGGTCACTCACACAAGACTGAAATGAGTATGAATTTCTGTGGCACTCAAATGTTATTCAAAACAGAATATTTCTATGCGTGAAACAAATTTTAAAAACTTTAAAAATATTTACAAGGTGCATAAAGTATGTAATCTTCCACAGTGAAATTAAATTAGAAATAAACATCATAATGATCATGGGCAATCACAGGATATTTTGATGGGAAATAAAACATGGGAGAGAGAAGAAATTACATCTGAACTGAATCAAATTACATTGATGTGATGCTAATCTATGTATTTACCCAGGCTATGCCCTTCCCAGCATACGCAGTACTCTCCGCATTGGTTCATCCTCTAAGTGCTGTTTAATGGAAATTAAAGGGATCATTGCTTGTTTTTAACTGGCTAGGACATTTTGCACTGTGGGCGTGTCCAGCAACTGTGGTTCTTTCTCCAGTGAAAATTCTACTCTGAGAGAAATGCAGGCATCATACTGGGCACCCTGAGCATGTGGACCATGGGCATCTTATCCCCACTTGAGCACTGCAAATACTGCAGCTGAAAAAAAATAGCTGATTAAAAAATAAAAATAAAAAAACCATCTCAACAAAGTCATATAAGAAACATAAAAAACCAAGGCAGTGTAACTCATCTCAATACTAGTTTCATAATAATGGTGTGTAATGAGGATGAATAGTATGAAATCATAAAAAAAATTTGAAAGAATGAATATAAGAATGTTTAAAAATCAAAGAATATACAAATACATATTTGAATGAAATAAAAAATCAAACATCAATATAAGATATGCATCATTAACTCATTAAAGAGATACAAATACTGGAAAAATTTTAGAAGTGAAAAGCTCAGTAAGTCAAATAAATAATTCAGCATAATCTTCACTAATAGAATAGAAAAACAGAAGACAGAATAGCAGGAATAAAAGAGAAAACAGAATAATTAGAATTCTGAGACATCATCAGACACGATATAAATACAACATGCAAGTTTTATAGGACACCACTAAAGGACCAAATTTATGCAGCATAAGGATAGAAGACAAATTCAGGCCAAAAACATAAACAATATATCGAATTAAAAATTATAGCAGAAAAGTCTCCATATTTGGAGAAAGAGATGACTACCTAGACTTAGAAGACATTTAGAACACTAAGCAAGACCAGAAACAAAACTTTTCAACATCATATTATAGATAAAACAAGTACTATAGGGAACAAATAAAAATACTAAAGTCTGTAAGAGAGGAGCACCTAAATAACATAAAGGCAAACCTATCAAAATGAAATCAGATTTCTCAACAAAAATCTTCAAAACCCGGGCAGCACTGAAAAACAATAACTGAAAGTTTAGATTTTTATATCCAGTAAAATGATCTGTCATCAGTGAACGCAAAAAAGAATTTCCCAAGACAAAATTTAACTGAAGAAGTTTCTAACCACAAAATAAACAGTGTAAAAGATATTTGTTGGGACCCTTTGGATGGAAGAGAAGGATAAAGACAACTATGAGGCTCCAGGAAAGAATAAACAGCACTGAAAACGTGAATACAGCATAGGAACACACCAAACACTACAAAATCAACAGCAGTCAACACAACACCTTTTACAATAACTTTGAATATTAATGAAGTAAATCCCCCATCAGCAGACTCAAACTAACATATTGGATTTAAAAAGTATGATCCATCTATTTGCTGGATCTACAAAACACACCTTATCATCAAAGACAAATGCAACCTTAGGTGAAAGGATGGAGAAAGGTTTCCTAAGAAAATGAAATCAGAAAGGAATCTAGGATCACAATTTTGTGTCTGACAAATAGATTTCAAATCAAAATTAGTCAGATGAGATGAAAAGGGTCACTGCATACTGATTATCAAGAGGAAATTACAACCCTAAGCATATATGCAACACTGGTGCATCTAATTAAAATGTACCACTGGATATAAAGACAAAGATTAGCCACAACCTGAATATTCCAAGTGATTTCAATTTTGCACTCTCACCAATAGACAAGTAATTCTGAAAAAATTAAACAGAGAAACATCTGAATTCGTAGATCAAAGATCATAGATCAAAGGGTTAACATGTCTATAGAACAGTTCATCTAAGACTCAGAATACACATTCTTCTCAGCAGTCCACGGATCATTCTCTAAAATAGATTATATAATGGGATACATAGTAAGTTAACAAATGCAGGAAAATTGAAGTATGTTTTTATATTATACCTGTTCATAATGCAGCATAGCTAAAAGTCAGTATAAAGAGAAACTATAGAATATAACATTCATGAAGACTGTACATCAGTGAATGATGCATAGATCATCAAGGAAACGACAAAGAAAATTTAAAATTTTCTCTAATTGAATGAAAATGAAATACAGCACATCCAGTTTATGGGGTGTAATGAAAGCAGCAAAGGGAGCAAAAGCTGTACATGTCTACACTAAAAACCAGAGATCTTGAAAATCAACAATTCAAGTGTCCGCCTTAAGAACTTAGAAAAGCAAGCACAAGAAAACGGCAAAATTGATTAAAAATGGTAGCTGGGCATGGTGGTGCACACCTTTAATCCCAGCACTTGGGAGGCAGAGGCAGGCAGATTGATATGAGTTCGAGGCTAGCCTGGTCTACAAAGTGAGTCCAGGACAGACAATACTACACAGGGAAACCCTGTCTCGAAAAAGCAAAAGGAAAAAAAAAAAAAAAAAAAAAAAAAAAACAGTAAGGCAGATCAGGAGATGATTATTTTTGAAGATTAAAAAGAAAGTGTGACCAAACTTTAGCCAACATAACAAAAGATAGTCATAAAGATCCTAACAAAATTAGTAATTAAAAGGGAGACATTACAACGGTATCAATGGAATTAAGAAAGTCATTGGGACATGTTTTAAACTTGCATACCACTACATTGGAAACTCTATAAAAACTGGGTGAATTTCTACATCCCAATGAGGTACCCAAATTAAACCAAGAAAAGGTAAACAACTTACAAAGATCTGTAACAAGCAAGAAGATTTAAGCAGCAACTTTAAATGTCCCAGCTAACAAGGGTCCAGGCCCAGATAGAGTCGTTGCTGAGTTCACCCAGACTTTTAAAAGGGAAATGATACCAGTGTGGATAGTGTATTCCAGGAAGTGGATAGGAAGAGAACAGTGCCATGCTCCTGTTAAAGTCAGTATTATCCTGATAACAAAGTCAGACAATGACAGTACAACTGCAACAAAGAAAATAAAAATCAAATACACTCGATGAACATAAACACAAAAGTTCCCAATAAAATACTTGCAAATCGAATTCAAACTTATCAAAAATATCACTCAGCATGAACAACACAGTCTTTCCAGAGATGCAGGTATAGTTCGTAATACACAAGTCCATAGCTAAACCCTTCATATTAAATGGATGAAGGACAAAATTCACATGGTATTCATAATAGCTTCAAAAAAGGTTTTTGACAAAATCCAACACTTCTTTATGATAAACTCTAGGGAGAGACTTGGAATAGAAGGGGCACATTTTCACATAATGAAGGCTATATATAACAAACCACAAGCAACTTTACATAAATAGGTAAAAACTGAAAACACTTAAATTAAAATCAGGAACAAGACACATGGCCATTGTTTCCAGTTTTTAAAAACACTTCTTATTCAATATAGTGTCTGAAGTCTTAGCTAGTACAATCAACAACAAAACCAAAAAGATTAAAAAGGAAAAGAAGAAGACAAAGTGTCCTGATGTGCAGCTAGTATGATTCTCTCTCTATGACACCATAAAGACTCCCATAGAAAACTCTCTGAGCTAATAAATTCTACAAACTGGCAGTACACAAAAGTAACACACACAAAACAATAGCCTGCCTATATAGCAAGATCAAGAAAAAAAAATCTTTAAAATATCCCATTTATAATTTCCCAAAGAAAAACAAAATAAAATCTACATTAGATGAAACCTAACCAAGGAAGTGAAAGGCATCTACAATGATGACTTTAAAGCACCAAAGGTAAAAAATGAGGAATACACTAGGTGATGGAAGGACCCTCCGTGCTGATGGGTCAGGAGATGTGACATGAAAATGGCTATGGCAGCTGGGTATGGTGTTACATGCCTGTGGTGCCAGAACTTGGGAGGCAGAGGCAGGCAGATCTCTGTAAGTTTGAGGCCAGCCTAGTCTACAAGGCAAGTCCAGGATAGCCAAGGCTACATAGAGAAACCCTGTCTTGAAAACACAACACACACACATAAACACACACACACACACACACACACACACACACACACACACACACGAAAAGAAAAAGAAAAAGAAAAGAAAAAAAGAAAACAAAAGAAAAAGAAAAGAAAATGGCTATGGTATCAAAAGTAGTTTAGAGTTAGCATGATCTCCCTCATTATTCCAATGCCATTCTTCATGAAAATATACTTTAAACATCTTAAGATGCATATGGAAGCACATATGAGCAAAAGACCAGCGCCAGAGGTTTCACTACCTCATTTCAAGTTGTATACTGCAGAGCCACAGTAATAAAGACAGCATGATATTAACAACAATAATAGATTTACCGGTCAATGAAACACAATAGAAGACCCAGACACACATCCACACTATAGCTGCTCTAATTATTATAAAGATGCAAAAATAAACATTGGAGAAAAGATAGGGTTTTTTTTTTTTTCATCAATGATGCTGGGAAAAGTTACTATCCACATATAGAAGAGTTAAACTAGGTCCCTGTCTCTCACCCTGCACAAAGTCAACTCCAAAAAGATAAAAGATCTTAGAATAAAATCTAAACCCCGACCCTTCAAAGTAGAGCCGGATCAAGGGCTTCCTTTGCATAACTGACGTTGCTAAAGAAACAGCAGCAATAAGTAACAATGAACTTCATGATACTGAAAGGCTCCTCTTGTTAAGACTCTCTCCACTCCAATCTGGAGTATACGTTAAACATAATTCCATCCAAAATATTTAAAGTCTTGTTTTGTAAAATTTGAAAAACTGACTCTAAAACTTCAACAAAAATGAACAAGGCCTACAGTACTATAGTAGTTAAAACACTTTGAATATTGAAACAAGGATATACCTATTTATGCTGCACATTTTAAAGTGTAACACTAAAACAATGAGATACTGTATTGCTATATACAGACAGAAAAGTTAATCAAAAGAAAACAAATAATTTTACAGGTATGTCGGTAAATGAATGTCCACTAAGGTACAAAACAAAGCAACTGAGAAAGGACAGCTTTCTTAACGAGGCACTAGGGTGATTGACATTCCACAAACTACACCTAAACAATTAATGCTTGGCTATACACCTCACATCATACACAGAGGTTGCGCAACATAAATTACAGGTCTAAAACTAAAGCTGGTAACATTTTAGAAGAAAATATTTGTAACACACACACACACACACACACACACACACACACACACACATATATATATATATATATATATATATATACACACACACACACACACACACATACATACATACATGCAGGGAATATGCTCATACAAGTAAAACAAAGGCAAATAAATATCTTTAAAAGGAAAACAAAAAGAAAATCACAGACCACAAGGAAATAGACCCCGGACCCCGCCCCCTCTCTTTTAAGGGCAGAAGAGATGTAGCGAGCTTTACCAAGGTAATAACACAGATAGTAACAGGCACAGGAAGGAGCCCAACAGCACTGCTCATTGTCAGATGTGATAGAAGCCACTCTGCACACATTACGATAACTGAACTCAGAAAACTGACCTTACCAAATGCTGATAGGACATCGAAGTCCTCTGACGTCACTGGTGGGAATTTCTGGCTGTACAGGCAGTACTGAAAGGGCTGAAAATGCTTCACAGAGTCAAAGGTATATTTCCATTTCCACATAGAAATTGTACTAGATTCGTCTAAAGAGAAGTATGTGCGACATCTATAAGAAAACTCACATGCATTGTTAACGTGTATATTCATGGTAATTGAACACTGGAAACAAGGTATGTTGTAATTAAACAAATGAACAAACTTTGGATATTTTTACAAAGGAATGTTACTTAGGAACAGGTTAAGGGTACAATGTAGACAATTTCCAAAATATGCTGAACAAAAGAAACCACTGTATGTAAACATGATTTAATGATTTAATTACCATGAATTTCCAATAAAGAAAAAGTAATCTACAGTGATAGAAAACAACATAGCTGCTTGGTGTGACAAGGAGCCTTCATGACTGAAAATAAACATAATCAAAAGGTGATTTGGATTTTTCTGACTGAATATAAATTAATCCTATTCAATGTAATGTTTAAGAGGTCTAGAGTATGGTCAAGGACATGGCTCCACAGATAAAGCACTGGCCTGTGATAGCATAGGATCAGAGTTTGAAGTGCACATAAAGGCTAGGCAGGCTGGGTGGCTGCCTATAATCCTAATGCTCAGAGGTCAGAGACAAACAGGATTCAGAGAGAGAGAGAAGATTGTGCCCCAATTAATCAAGTAGAGCTCAGTGAAGAAAAAACCTGTTGCCAGTCTGCAGCTTCTGGTACACACACACACACCACACACACACACACACACACACACACACACACACACACACAAAACATACCTGACAAAAATGCCTAGGCTGTAATTGGCTAACGTCACAAAACATCTAAACAACACAGCAGCAAGAATATATACTCAATAATCTATCTACGTCATTTGATATATTTGCTTAATTTTCTATATTCTTGTCTTTTATGAGGAAGGGAGGGGAGCGAGATACGGAGGGAAACATGGGGAGGGGAGAGGTTATTTACTGAAAATCAAAGGAAGGGGCTAGAGATGTGCCAGCTGCTTTCCAAACAAACATTTATAGAACCAAGATGAAATGTCACCAGCCCTTTCGGCAAAGCAGATAACATCTAGGTTGTCTGAACTGGTTTGGCCGCTGTGTAAAATAGCCGCAGTGTGCCTGCTGCTCTGAGGCAGCACTCCTGTGGGGGCCTCTGCAGAGGATCCTGTCCAACCTGAGAGAGTCTGAGGA